>NC_060142.1:598006177-598306326 GCF_021461385.2 Schistocerca piceifrons | reverse complement strand
CTCACAAACCTTCATTGGACCGTTTTTCCTCCTCCTCCCAACCACCCAAGTCTCGAACGTTTTTAATTCTATCTCTTTGGGATAATGAAGAATGTACTCCTTGGGAAGCAGTGTTCGAATGATTCGGAGGGTACTGACGCAGCATGACGTTGGCTTTGACGTCTGCCAGTAGAGTATGTATTACGCCGTGCAGATTTAATTAACATCTGGTGTCGCAGCGGACAGATTAGGAAAAATCTAGCTTTTCAATCCTTGTGTACCCAGTCCAATTGACAACGAACAATGGATTGTACACCGCACTACACATGATTGAACTTGTCTGTAGATCAGTTACCATTTGTTAGACGTGCCACTTTTGTAATACCCTGGCCACAAGTGAACTGTGTTTATTTCATTTACAACGAAGAATTCACAAACGACGTAACTAATGACTGATCGCCGAAGGAAGAGTGCCGCTGACAATCACAATATCAATCTGAACCTTTACACGATACTAATCTCGGGCTAGATTTCCGATGTTAGATATCGTAGTTGAAAAAGTTTTAGGATAACACATCTGAATTAAATTAACAAGAAGAATTCCAGAGTTCCTACGATACCCAACACCTGTGAGACTGCCGATCGAAGTGGACGAGCGGTTCTAGGCGCTACAGTCTGGAACCGCGCGACTGCTATGGTCGCAGGTTCGGATCCTGCCTCGGGCATGGATGTGTGTGATGTCCTTAGGCTACTTCGGTTTAAGTAGTTGGGGATTGATGACCACAGAACCTAAGTCCCATAGTGCTCAGAGCCATCAGACTAGTTTGGCTGGCATTAAATAAATACAGCAACGTTGAAACCTAAGTATGCGCTCCTCGCTAGCATGCAACTTTTCACAGTCCAGAAAATTGCTACCCACGTCGAGACGTAGACACCACGTATCAAAGTCACTCTCCGAGTATTATGATGGAACACACGCTAATAGCGATCTACTGATATGAAATTAAACAACAGCTCCATTCACTTAAAAAAAAAATCCGTCAACATTGCCACAACGACGTAATATATAATCAACACTAGCAACATAATTAATTACTATTCTATTACCTAACACTGTTGAGCTTTACTGTGCACCACTGCGACTTACAAACTTTTACTACTCGTGATAACAAAATAAAACTTTCACTGTGAGTGATTCCACCGCAATGCTGTCTTCTGATTAAAGCTTACGTGTAGGATATGCACTCGCACAAATAAACAAACGACGTCCTTCGAGTACGAAACCAAATTGACAAACACCAATAGAGTACTATTCCTGTTCAACGTGAGCATACACAACCTTGGGCACTTTTGCAGTTTAGCAGGTACGCAAAAAATTTATCAATTTTTTTCAAAATTTGATCGATTATAGTCAAATTTGATACGCTGATTACGAATACGATATTTATTTTCGCCCCAGTCAATTATTTACATCAAAAAAATTGTTTTAAATTTTTTTTAAAATTTTTTCTTTTTCAATATTTTGTCGATATAGTGAATTCTGATGCGCTGATTTCGAATATAACATCCATTTTCATTTTGCCTTGACCGTCGGCGATATCTTCTGCCCGATAAGCGCGGCGCTGCCGATGACGCAACATTGCGTAATAAACTAACTAATCAGTATTTTCAAATCATAGGCGGCCGCTGCCGCGGCCGCATTCCAAAAAAAAAACTCCCAACCTAACCTCAAGTGGGCTACGCTACAGATCACTTTATTTATGAAAATACAAAGTACAATCACCAACAAACTTTACATATTCACCCACAAAGCTCTCCAAGCCAGATACATTTGGAATGAAAAATTTTTTCCGTACCTGCTAAACTGCATAAGTGCCCAACCTTGTTTAATTATCCTACAGGCGTGTTATATTTTCATGAAATAATATGTATTTGTATGCCGTTAGTTTCTCAAGAAGCAACGTTATTACAATTACGTCTTATTTACATTCCGTTGCGAACCAGCGACAGTATTGTTACCAACCTGAGAATTCATCATTCTATTCCAATTTTCTAAATATATTGCGAACTTATTTTTTTCGTAATGTTGCTTCTCTTTAATTATTTGAACTATCTTTTGCTTTCCAAAGTTTCCTTCTTTTGTCCAAGACCGACTCAATACAGTTATTATTATATATATTCTCAAAACCGTATAGCTGAATCTTTGGTTTTCTACGTTCACGTAATATTATGTTCTTGGCCCTTGCCAAGTCCAATAAATGAGATTAACGTTCGCTAAAGGAACTCTGATAAAATCACCTTTTCTCTCTCTTTCTTTCTTTACCTTAATCTCTTTATCTCGTTCTTTCTCTTTACTAAGCACTTTCTCTGTACTACAAATGACGTGCGCAGAACACAGTTTTAAACTTCCACAAAATTAAACAACTCTATTTATATCTTAAAAATCTCAGTAATCTGAGTTTATAGTGGTTGGTTCGAGTGCTATTTATAAACTATTCCCCTTCGAATCGGAAAACAAACTAAAAAAAAAGACCTAAGTGTCACCGCCACTATTTTAAGATTTTAGCAATAGTCAGACCTCTTCAGGCGTTGACATTCGCGTACCCATCACACCTTGAAGTTACTAAATCAATTACAGCACTTGAATCGTAAAAGATAATCACCGTTCATCCCTCCTTTAAATGGTTCTTGATTGGATCGTTTTCAACCTTTACTCTTATCAAAATATTGGAAGATAGTCTGTTTCCAAAGAAATCTGTGATATATAGTACAGTATATTAACGTACAATGACGTAAAGTTGGGCCGTCCGGATCTCGAAACTACAAGTAGCTGGTCGTGGGGTTCTCAAGCGTTGTTCAAATACCTTAGAAGACGCAATAATAACAATTATTCCGTATTCCTGTACACCCGCTATTATACAAGCTGTGTAGCCTTCTATGGTGCACGTGATCAATACTCCAAACTATCAAAAATACTGGATAGTTGACGGATGAGTTCTCCAACGTTCACATAAATCCCTAACAAAAGAAAAGAAACGTTCACAACATCTAATAGCCGGTACGACCAACTATTCTTCAAAATTCATCCACAGATCTGCCATATAATCGCATACATTTTTTACGAACTTATAATCCACAGAGCGTAGCGTTACACGAACACCCACCTAGCTATCTTCCGAATCTAGATTGTTATGCACTCATATAGCAATCACGTTGGGCTGCCATGCAGACACCAACACCTCTCAGTACTAATCCAATCGATTAAACTCCCGACCTCAAGACTGGCTGCCGAATCTTGAACAGATTAATTTCAGTTAACTTGTCGGAGTATAATATTGCTGTTGACGGACGAGAATTCAAAATCAAACTATGACACGTCAGTGTTCTGTTAAACACCACTACGACCGACCGTTACCCGTCTGCGTCATAACGGCGACTACTCACGCTTCTTTTCTCGAGGATCGAACTAAGAACCATTTTTTGAACAATCTTAGAGCAACGATTATCCATTGTACATGTTAGGTCCATTCTTCGTGGCCTTCGGTAACGTTTTTGGTGGCCAGCTGCAGTTGTAGCGTCGATTACTTGGGCTGATACCCACTCGCTCTGGTGATGGAGCATCTCTGACTGAGACCTAGTTTTCGTCAGATTTTTCTCTCGATCTTTAGATACTATAACATGTCAAAGCAATACACATTAAAAAATATATTTTACAACGTTTAAACATCCATTTTCTTGTCGAGGCTAAGCTGAGTTGGCTCTATTACGTAATGCGAAACGAAAAAATCTTCACAAACGTTTTTGGTGCGTTACAAGTGGTATCTTGCGGGCACCGGAAAAACAAGCGTTGCGTTACCTACTGAAAGCCCCTCGTAACAATATAATTTGATAAAAATAATTACTCGCGGCACAGCAATAATATAATTAAATTTGAAAGGGGCACCAAAGAATATTCAATAGAAAACTTAATCCAAAATATATGTATACTTATCATTCATAAGAGATGTAGCTTCGTCCCACTGAAATTAACCCTACAAGAGGACACTGGAATAATTATGCAATAACAACCGCAGCTCAAAAGATAGTCTAACTACACCCAACTACAACCAACGCCTTAATCACACACCAGAAAGGACACGTACGAACAACAAAATTAACACTGAAACAAGAACCTGACACACCGTCAGCTGTATAGGTACACAGACTAGCAGCAAACTCACATAAAACTTATCACTGGAATACATACCCTGCCGCTCATAAATTTCAGTACACCCAATAAATGACATCTAGTTCTCTACAGATAAGGTCTTATACCGTGGGTACGGTTGAGGAAGCAAAGGAATAGTACAACAGTTTTACATGTGTTCTGATTTATGCTTGTGGTCGTCGAGATACAATAGTATCCAACAAACAATGTTGTGTACATAAACGTTATGTACCTATCTGATACGATCGTATGTTTGTTTTCCTTTTTGCTGACGGACGCCGCTGTTGGTGCCTTCTGTTGCTCCCTGTAGTGATGTGATGTCCGCAGCGAACGGCAAGCGTTGCTACGATGCATAACATGTGTTATGTCAGTTCCTTCGTGACATTGAAGTGTGCACATCGCTAGTATGGCTTCACGAGTGGAGATACCCATAGAAAAACGTGCTGCAATAGTAACACTTAGCCAAGCAGGTTTATCTATCGCCAAATTGCGAAACAGTGTGGTGTGTTTATAGGGGGAGTGCAATACACCTTTCACCGCCAGAAGACAACAGGTAGCAATAAGGACATACCACGACCAGGACGACCTCGTGAAACAACCAAAAGTGATGATAAATATATCAGAATTACCAATAAGAGAAACAGATTCAAAACATCGCCCCAAATTCCTGCAGAATTGGTAGAAATGAACTTGACAACAGTAAAAAGTAAACTGAGTAAAGCCGGCTTGAAAGGATGTGTCACAGCAAGAAAACCCCTTCTAAGCCACATAAATAAACAGTAGAGACTTGAATGGGGCCTGCCGTTGTGAACGAGCGGTTCTAGGCGCTTCAGTCTGGAACCGCGTGTCCGCTACGGTCGCAGGTTCGAATCCTGCCTCGGGCATGGATGTGTGTGATGTCCTTAGGTTAGTTAGGTTTAAGTAGTTCTATGTCTAGGGGACTGATGACCTCCGATGTTAAGTCGCATAGTGCTTAGAGCCATTTGAATCATTTGAACTTGAATAGACTAGAAAACATCACAATTGGACATCGGAAGAGTGGACGAAGGTGTTATTCACCGATGAAATTTTTGGAACTAGAAGGAGAATATTTGCACGCCGTTTTTTAGGGGAAAGGGTAGCAGTGCGTTCTACCTACAGTTAAACACGGTGGAGGTTCTGTTATTGTTTGGGGATGTTTGGCCGCAGACAGAGTTGGCGTCATTGTGAAAAAAGAAGAATGTGTGGATCAGAGGCAGTACAACCACAGACTTCAGCATCATACAATACGAAGTGGATTGCACTTAATAGGTGAAGGGTTCACCTTACAAAAGGATAATGACCTGAAACATCGGTCGACATACTGTACGAACTACATTGCATCAAAGGAAAAACTGAATGATATGGTATGGCCGTCCGAAAGCCCCGATTGTAATCCCATTGAAATGCTCTGGAATGAAGTGGACAAACCTATCAGGGAAGCTAATATATTCAGCAAGTAACATCTCTGGAATATTGTTAAGGATGCGTGGAATCACATAGATTCACGACACCTACAAAAACTGATTGACCGCATGCCTCGAGTTTGTGAGGCAGTCATTGAATCCAAAGGAGGATACTTTGATGAAAGTAAGATATAATGATTGTGATAGTATTACGTATGTATTTTGTGAGTAATAACGTTTGATTTGTGTTGTAAATGTGAAATACTAGGGTGTATTGAAATTAATGAGCGGTACTGTACACCTTGGGCTCTACTTTCTTTATGAGTTCAATTACAAATACACTCCTGGAAATTGAAATAAGAACACCGTGAATTCATTGTCCCAGGAAGGGGAAACTTTATTGACACATTCCTGGGGTCAGATACATCACATGATCACACTGACAGAACCACAGGCACATAGACACAGGCAACAGAGCATGCACAATGTCGGCACTAGTACAGTCTACATCCACCTTTCGCAGCAATGCAGGGTGCTATTCTCCCATGGAGACGATCGTAGAGATGCTGGATGTAGTCCTGTGGAACGGCTTGCCATGTCATTTCCACCTGGCGCCTCAGCTGGACCAGCGTTCGTGCTGGACGTGCAGACCGCGTGAGACGACGCTTCATCCAGTCCCACACATGCTCAATGGGGGACAGATCCGGAGATCTTGCTGGCCAGGGTAGTTGACTTACACCTTCTAGAGCACGTTGGATGGCACGGGATACATGCGGACGTGCATTGTCCTGTTGGAACAGCAAGTTCCCTTGCCGGTCTAGGAATGGTAGAACGATGGGTTCGATGACGGTTTGGATGTACCGTGCACTATTCAGTGTCCCCTCGACGATCACCAGTGGGGTACGGCCAGTGTAGGAGATCACTCCCCACACCATGATGCCGGGTGTTGGCCCTGTGTGCCTCGGTCGTATGCAGTCCTGATTGTGGCGCTCACCTGCACGGCGCCAAACACGCATACGACCATCATTGGCACCAAGGCAGAAGCGACTCTCATCGCTGAAGACGACACGTCTCCATTCGTCCCTCCATTCACGCCTGTCGCGACACCACTGGAGGCGGGCTGCACGATGTTGGGGCGTGAGCGGAAGACGGCCTAACGGTGTGCGGGACCGTAGCCCAGCTTCATGGAGACGGTTGCGAATGGTCCTCGCCGATACCCCAGGAGCAACAGTGTCCCTAATTTGCTGGAAAGTGGCGGTGCGGTCCCCTACGGCACTGCGTAGGATCCTACGGTGTTGGCGTGCATCCGTGCGTCGCTGCGGTCCGGTCCCAGGTCGACGGGCACGTGCACCTTCCGCCGACCACTGGCGACAACATCGATGTACTGTGGAGACCTCACGCCCCACGTGTTCAGCAATTCGGCGGTACGTCCACCCGGCCTCCCGCATGCCCACTATACGCCCTCGCTCAAAGTCCGTCAACTGCACATACGGTTCACGTCCACACTGTCACGGCATGCTACCAGTGTTAAAGACTGCGATGGAGCTCCGTATGCCACAGCAAACTGGCTGACACTGACGGCGGCGGTGCACAAATGCTGTGCAGCTAGCGCCATTCGACGGCCAACACCGCGGTTCCTGGTGTGTCCGCTGTGCCGTGCGTGTGATCATTGCTTGTACAGCCCTCTCGCAGTGTCCGGAGCAAGTATGGTGGGTCTGACACACCGGTGTCAATGTGTTCTTTTTTCCATATCCAGGAGTGTATAATAAAATCAGAGTGCACCATGATTTCGCGATGACTTTTCATTTCAAGTACTGTTATATGAGGCACTGTTCTACTGTCCAATTAATACACGCACAACAACAGCCCCTCCGTGTGTTGACAATTCAGCTCTTGGTCACACGAACTGAGAGAGTGGCTCCGCGAGGTAAACGAGAACCGGAGGCACGTCCTCCATGGCCCAGTGCAGTTGTCCACCGCCGCTGCTCAGACCCAGGAACTAGCGTCACGTTGTTGCTGATGTTTTACTGCCAACCGCTGCTTAGTGTCGCGGCAAAGGTCAGCATGGCGTTGCCTCCGCCAGTTTCCCAAGATATGTGTTCCCTGACCCGATCAGCTGGGCGAGCGTGAATTCATACACGCGGCGAAGCCGGCCGCGGTGGTCTAGCGGTTCTAGGCGCTCAGTCCGGAACCGCGTGACTGCTACGGTCGCAGGTTCGAAACCTGCCTCGGGCATGGATGTGTGTGATGTCCTTAGGTTGGTTAGGTTTAAGTAGTTCTAAGTTCTAGGGGACTGATGACCACAGATGTTAAGTCCCATAGTGCTCAGAGCCATTTGAACCATGCGGCGAAACTGGTAGTGGGTGCTTATGATTAAAGTGCAGCTACCCACATAGGTGCAGTGTAGGCTGTAATTATCGTATGGCAACGAAAGTTGGTAGATATGCTAATGTGGAACGGATTTACGCTGGAACAAAACTAATTCCAATTTTTGCCGCCAGGAGCAAATCTGGCTCTGCGTCTGCAAGAAACAAATGTTTACAATGTGTTGGATTAGGAACGGGACGTGGGCAGAGAAGATCAAACAGGTGAGAAAGGCGTAATGTTGATTTTATCATTAACCGCCATTTACACAGTTTCTACAGTATGAGCACCGGAGACGTCGATGATATGCTGCGTCATTAAAACGACATGATCAACAGCTGCTCACAGCAGTTCCTGTGCAGTCTGAGGAACGTGTTCCGCCGGCCGGTGTGGCCGTGCGGTTCAAGGCGCTTCAGTCTGGAACCGCGTGACCGCTACGGTCGCAGGTTCGAATCCTGCCTCGGGCATGGATGTGTGTAATGTCCTTAGGTTAGTTAGGTTTAAGTAGTTCTAAGTTCTAGGAGACTTATGACCACAGATGTTGAGTCCCATAGTGCTCAGAGCCATTTGAACCATTTTTGAACGTGTTCCTGTACACTGGCCTTCAGATCAGGTAAAGACCTAATGGGTCCCCGGTAAGCGCATTATTTATACTTCCCAAGAGCTAAAAGTAACATACATTTAGATTAGGTGATCTTGCAAGCCGCGCATCCGAAAAACCCATGCATGTAACATGTTCGTAGAAGATCGCATTAAGCAGATCTTTCACCAGAGTGAGCGATATGAGGTGTTTCCCCATCTTGCATGAAAACGGTGATATCCACACAGTTGCGCTCTCCCAATGCACGAATCACATGCTTACAAGGATGCCTCGATGGCGTGCAGACATCATGGTACACAGGACTGGCCCCCTGGGTGTGTTCCCTTCAGAGGTGAATGGACCGAGAATAAAGATACCCGCAAATCTACAGCACACACTCACATACAGCGAGTACAGTGGCTCCATAGAATATAGCCCGGACACATGTCTTCAACTTCGATTCATGTCAAAGAGCTAATTCAGGACGTTGCTGTAGATGATGAGGTTTCAGTTGCTGCACCGTCTGGATGTTGCACAGGTAACAGTTTAATGTAGCCCGCAAAACTTTCCATACTGATGGCTTTGGTACGGACAATTCTCGTGACACTACACGAGCAATACCTTGGGCATGTGCTGCACAGCAACAGAAACCTCGTCAATAACTTCCACCGTAATAGGACGCCTTCTTCTTCCAGGTGCCACACCACGCTCTCCTGTATTTTAGAGTTTCATTATCATCTTCTTTAAACCGTTTAATGATATGCACCTGTTCCCCTTTTGGGAGCAATGTTTCCTTTTCATTTGGCGTGCTCCACGCCCATGACCTCCTTTTGTTTAATCAGAGTGCTTTTCCACAATTCAGGTCGCCGTTTCTTCCTTGTAAATTCATGTAAATCGTCTCCGGACTCGTCTGACGCTTGCGTCACAGAAGCTGTTTTGAAATTTCTCAGATGTTTACCGCATCCCGCTACAGTGCTACCAACATGCCTCAAGTCCTTTCGCGCTATATAGAGACTTATCTCTGTGACAAGCCCTGTATCCGCTCGAAACGAAATTTCAGCACTGGTTTACACAGGGAAAAGAATCACTGAACAAGTTGCATTTCATGATCACCAGATGCGTAATCTTGCGAAAATAAGAAGTACAGTAATAGTGCAACCAGAAAATGATGACGAGTCCAGTTCTTGGTCTCAGCGCCTCAGTTCCGGACACCCCTCGTCTGCCAAGACACCAACCGTTGTCAGTCGTGGCTGTTGTGCCCACGAAGCACACACCTCCACATCTGTGAACGAATTCTAAAGATATGCTGTCTAGCCCGTCTGGCCACGGACGCTCATCCGCTCTCCTTCGCGTCTAGCCAACGACTCTTTACTTTTTTTTCTGAATCTTACGCTCAGCTATTTCTTCTCGCCAAACCGTACATGCATGCCAACAGCGGAAAGTGCATACAAGCCCGCTCAGTAGAGAGGTTCATTCAAGCACACAAAATCCTGCGCAGGCAGCACGTCACTATAGAACGCCGATCACATTATTCAACGCCCTTCTACACCTAAAATACTGCCGTTACAGCTCCACCTCCGTGATGTCACTGACAAGTTTACGAATGGCGCGTTTGTGCACTATAACGGTCGCCCAATCGTTGATATTCCTGTATTCGCACTATATCACTCCAGTTGTTAGCACTTGATGTAGAGAATTGGGTTGGCGCCATTAAATTGTATTGTAGTAGTTGCTGCTGCTGCTGGCTGGTTCAATGCTGTATCTTGATGTTAATGTTGGCTCTATATGTATTCGTCTAGGGGTAAAAAGATGAGGTCCCGTGTTGTTGATGTGCTTGTTGATAAATAACGCACGACAGCGTAAGTGAACTTCAACTATTTATTGGCGTGGTAGGCATCTTAACTCCGCTGACCACCCAAATACATTGTCACAGTACAGAGTAACACTTCTTTTACAACATCTTTGCGTTGTTTTTCCCCATAAGACAATAACACACTTTACAAAAGTCATATCAAGACCGAGCTGACGAGGCTTCTTGCTGCTTGTATTTATAACCTTGTCAAAGAACTACTAAGAAGAGATGTGGTTTATAAATCAGGCATACATCTGTTATCGTAATTTGTGCAAAAAAGTTATTAATTTACATCGAGTGACATAATTTAAATGGTCATTAAAATGACAGACAGATTTGTCAACTTGTCTGAACAATTCTTTGTTGCAAAAGGCCCGTTTTTCAAAGGTACATCTATTGACTTCTCTCATTTGCATACATAAGTAAATAACGTGAATTATTAAAAATTTCAGTGGTTCTCGTTTAAAATAGATGTGTTTACGTGAATAGTGAGTGAAAACGGTCCTAGTGAATAAATACGTTTCACTGGGTAATTTTTATTTACGGACATCCAAAATACGTACGTTGACCAATATTATTCATATTTTATATTAATTATTTCAGTTGAATATAGTGTTTTTACATAATGATATCTGCTGTATCAGTGTTCAAGTGATGTTAACTTTTGTGTGAGTCAGTTATTAATTATATTTTAATGGGTTGCCTGTTTACGTAGACATGTTATGCAATGATTGCTAATATACACACCTGCATATCTATTATCATAATTGCTAGTTAAACTGGTTGAATTAGAAGGGTATCGCATACTTCATTATAATAAAGCCTTTAATTCGTTCCGCTACAGCACCCAGCAACTAGCCTCACATTAGAGGTCCTCTAAAATTAGAAAGCTGCTCACGAGGCTAAGCCAATGGCAAACTTGTTTCCTTCGTAACCCGTGAAGGGCTTCTCTTCAAAAGGCACTCTGAAAAACAAGAGAAAGCAGCGCTCTCTTGCTGTTAGAATCGCCTCCCGCTCTCAGTTCGGCCGCAGGCCAGGCCCACGTTGTAGCCCACAGTGGTTTGCTGCCACCTTCGGCTGGCCCCGGCTCAAAACAAATACCTAAGCCTCCCGTCTGGGCTGACGGTAAAAAAGACACTTTTTTCGCTACGTTCACTGCTCTGCTTGTCCCAAATACAGCGCGCTGTGCCTTCCCACGCACACAGAAATCGTCCAGAAAAAAACGCGAGTTCAGCTCCATGTCAAATGAAAGGAATTGAAGTAAGAAAGAGCTCGGTATGAACAGCCTCTGTGACCCGCTATACGTTAAATAAAAGATTGCTATTGGGTACCACTCTGTTATCAGGCTCCAATTACTGAACCATCCTCAAATTAAATGAAAAAGAAAACCATGCGAAATTAACTACCGCATTTCATAAAAGCCCTCTATCCATGAAGAATTTCTATCACAGGTTACTATATAAAACTAGGTAGAGGGTACATGCCTAGCAAATGACTGCGATCATTCAAAGTGTGCTCAAAATATCATCGAGAACATATGAATGTTAACTGCGTGTTGTAAATATCATTACCAACAGGTGCGATTAATTGAAAACTGACAGAGGTATTTGTAAAATTATCACAGCTATCAGAATACATCTAACAGAGGTATTCGTAAAAGTGTTTTTGGTATAGCTAGATGACACAGTGGAAAACAGAAAATGGTGATAAATCACTACTGAATTTAGTGTAGCCGTGTTTTCATATACTTAAGCGCAACATATAATACCTTCAAATATCTGAGACTTAGTGAATTACTTTGCCTGTGAAAACATGCTGTGCCTTGTAGGCATAGTGCGATACTCTGACGGCCAAAATTAGAAATAAATCTTCTGTGTACTGATCAAGGCTATACATAAAAACCATTGTATTGAACACTTGTCGGCAGCCTCTCACAATAGCCATCCAAAATGCCCAATATGCAGCGTCTCTCTTACAGTTTGACAATCCACTACTTTCAAGCACATGCTGTCCGTTCATCTGTCCCACACATCACTGTGTCATGTTGTAATGTTCCTACGTAATCTTACTGTAATAATCCGGCTGCGAGTACCAGTGATGACGCGCTACCGTAACTGAGACGACAACACTCTTTGATGTGAAAAGAGCATCCGTGCTTTTGAAATTGTTGGAGATAAGGAATGACTATTGGACACATGTTTTTTTTGTGGTCTGGTGGGGGGGAGGGGGGGGTCAGATATGTTTGCATATAGACGTAATTTGAGGTGCAGAGGAGATACAACTTGTAATCACAATTACCAATAACAAAAAATTTCTCTTGTGACAAAGAAGGTAAATGTCGTCTACGAACTTTTATTCGATGTTGGATCCCCGGACCTTCATGAAACTATTAGTTTGCTTAGCAACGCAGTCCATTGTGATTTCTTCGCAAATTAAAAATACTGGGCGAATCTGCTACTATCACGGTCCGAAATACGCGCAATATTTCTCCGTAAACTTGTGTGTTCGAGACGTTCCCTAAGCGACCAGTTTGCTAGAAGGTATCACACTATTGTTCAACCTTCTCATTCTGTCAGTGTTTCCATAAAATCTTACGGCGACTGTGAGTACATTAGCTGCCAAGAGAGACGGAGTCTTCATCTCGAGTTGTAGCAGTTTTCTCCGACTTTGCCTGGCGTTCTCTGAGAACCACAGAAGCAGAAACCTCCGACCACCAACTCATCCTGTACGTAACCCGTTCTCTCCTTACAGCAGCCCGAAGAAAACATATTCATGTATAGTGAAACTTTTTTCACAGATTTCTAGACAGGTAAAAATTTTTAAAATGTGTGCATCTCGACAAAATCGAAAGAGAGTTTGAATGCAGTACCAGAATTATCTGTGTCAAAGTCAAAGGTCAAGTTAATTAAATTTTTTTTACGACGTAGCATTTCATTATAATGTCAACATACAACTCTCGTTGGAATCCGCCATAACCGTTTCTGTTTTGTGAATCTCAACATGAAGAGGTATGATAAACATGTTTACACTGGTTATCTCTTTCTTACGGAATGTTGCTCTCTCATATAGGTTCCCATCATTCATATTTCATGCTTTCACATTGTTTCCATATCTGTACCTTCGTGTATGGTATAAAAGTATCTGACTTCTTGGAATAACTGATATGGGTTTGGAAGTGCAGTACGCCGGATTCTTAGTGGCCTGTTGTATACAGAGAAAAACTTGGGGCACAAATTCTTTTGTTCGTTTGACAGTCGGAGTGTTTTGAAAAGTACTTTCTGCCAAATCTGATATTCCCACACGCTCAATTTCTTATCCGCTCTGTCCTTCCTCTCTCTTCCCGCCTGACAGATCCTGTGTAGTGCCCGATTAAGTAGTTCTTCACGTTGTATCCTCATTCTTGGTGGGTAGTAGACTATTTCTCTCAATTTTTCAGGTGGTGTCTGATTCTTCAGAAGAGTCAGTGGTGGAAACAGTGTTGGCCTGACGTTCTGAAATACCCTTAACAGTATCTATCACATGGTGTGTTGTTTGTGACACTAGATTTGGCACAAATTTCCAAGTTCTCATGATGCGTTTTGTCGGGTTCGAACTTAGATGGTATGCTAAAGATGTACATAGGCTGCATCCGGTGTCTTATCAGGGTCGCTTACCACCATTCTGATTTAAATTGTGGCCTATCGTCTGCGATAATCCTATCAACTTGCCCTAGACGTTCTGAAATACCCTATCTAAGTATGCTAACACAAGGTCTCAAAATTTATTGAGCACAATTGTATAGAGCGTGGCCTGCATCGACTGAGTATTTAATTTCGTTCTTTTGGACTGCCTTGCAACTGGAAAGGACCTTGCTTATCCTCTGTTCCTTGTTTGTGAACTGGCATAAGGTGTTCAGTTTCAAAAAACAATTATTCGGCCCAAAATGCGTGTATCTTAGGTGGGTGTACCTTACCATATCGTTGATCAATTCTTCTGGGCTGCAAAGGGTCCACAGTTGGTCAGGAATACTCCTACGATGGAACAGGAGTCCTTTTCCAATTAAATAAAATTGTCTATGAGTTGGCTGTCGGCAGAAACACTACTGACCAGTCGGCGTTATACACTCAAATCTTGCATCTACGTAGGAAATAACGAAACTTCCTAAAGCCACAAACCACAGCTAAACATCGAGTTCTGTAACTGAATAATATCTCTCATTTCGATAGCCCTTGACTAAAAACAAACGCTACTGTGTTCTTTAAGATCCCTCCATTTTCCTCAATCTCCTGTAAGATCACGAACTGATGCTCGTCTGTCAATCACCATTCAAAACTCTGCTACCAAGATGGGAAGTGACAGTATCAGAGCAGTTACCAATGCCTTTTTCAACGCCTGAAATTCGCTATCAGCGTTCGCATCCCAGATCCGTACCTTCTTCTACCTTGCACAAAATCTCTCTGCTGCTAGCGTGTACATCCTGATAAACTTTTCAGAGAAATAGATGCCTCTGAGAAACCCTCTCAAATCCTTTCTGGTGCGAGGTTCCGAGGATTCTACGATCACGTATGTCTCTTCCGAGTTCGTTGTTATTCCTTCCGCTGACACCATATGTCTTACAAATTCCACGTTCCTTGCGCTGGTACAAGAGTTGTCTAAATTTACGGTTAACTCATGGTCATTCAGACCAACAAGCAACGCCTTTGGGCCTCTGTTGTGATCTCTCTATGTTTCTTTAGAATCAACAGGTCGTCGAAGAAACAGGAAATGTCTTACTTCACTTATTCGTCATTAATTCCGTTTGGCCAACGAATAAATGCATCAAAGATATCTTTAAGTAGAAGGTTAGTCATCGAAACTGAAAGCACCAATAAAATACTGGAGAAGCAATGCACTTGCGGCAGGACGAATGCAGCTCCATCTTCCAGGAACTCGGTCTAAAACTGATCGACTTGGAAACTTCAACCTAGTGAAATCTTTGTAACAGTTCTTCTAGTTTCTCTGGGTAGCCCATCTCCAGCGTGATAATCGTGTTAATCTGCCCTGAATCTAACACAAAGCGTAAAGACACGTCCTTCTTTTTGACAACCTTCAAGGCTATTATACACAGAAGCTGCGTGTTCGATCACTCTGTTTCGTAACATACGTCCGATTTCTTGCCTCACTTTCAATATGTATGCGAGTGGAATTGCAACGAAGGTACGTGGAATTTACAATGGTCGTTCACACCGAAAAAAATGTAAGTACTCATCGGTTGTCGAAAAATGTTTTCCGCAACTCTTCTGAATCTTTTGCTCCGATGTTCATATCTGTTCCAAATGCTCGTCGATAGCCTGTCCAACTCCCTCTTGTTATTGCCTCTTCTGCTTCCCCAGTTTACTCTGGTCATTGCCTCTTCTGCTCCCCGGACAATATTCCTTCTCCACTCTCCTCTGTCTATACACAGCAACAAACAGCTTTCCAGGATCTGCACATGGATGACCTGCTCCTCATATCGAATCTGAATCTTCTTCGCTTTTTGCGACATCACTTCACTGCGTCCTAGGTCTAGCAGTGCACCATAGTCACTGAGTAAGTCCATACCGATTATTTAGTCCGTAGCAAGTTTGGAGACCACGACGTAATTTCCTATTAGCGAGTGTCCTAGGTACACGAGTTCGAACCTCGCCTGTCCATTTACCTCTGTAATTTTTCCTAAGACTGCATGCTTAATTCTAATTTTTCTCAGCGAAAGTTATGGCGAATTCAAGTTTACTCTGCATCTATTGATAATGGTCTCTCTATCGCCGAAATTTGACTCTCACTGTCCAAGATACCTCACAGTACTACTTCTATCGTCATCTTTATTGCAGATGGATGTCCTTCGTTGCTGTCACTTCCTTCTGTTCTGGTAATACTACCAAAATGTCGTCGTTAGACCATGGAGCTTTACCTTGAAAACTATTTCTTTCCTGAGTTCCTAGGCAAATAAACTTGTACTTATGCGTTCCCTGACTAACTGAACTCGAAACCAATAATTTTATAGCACCTAGAATATCCTATTTCGACGTGAACGCCTATTTTAGAAATAATGTAACATAAAATTCTTTAATTTAACATAACATTTTTTTTTTTATTTTGAAAAGGTGGGAATTGGCTACAACAATTGAAGGCGCGCTGACTGAAGGCGATATATGAAGAAAGAAAAAGATTGTAGGTCATAAAATCGTGGCCAACTGCCCGTTTCCACAAAGGAAGGTATTCATAGACCTTTAATTGACCTCAGATGACAAAGACACACACAAGGGGAGAACTAAAGCTGCCTAGTCATTGTAGAAAAAAAACTCTCATATCTCTCATTTGTTATATACTAGCACTCATTATATGAAAGCGAGGCCATTGTCGAAGTTTTGTTATTATTCACCCACCAAAGTAAATTAGTACATAGCGTACCAGGGATTATAAGGGTAAAATGTTCATTGTTCAAAATCTATTCTAGTTACAACGTGCAATAGTTCAACTGAAGAAAATTCCGAAGACAGCTAGTTCAAAGTCTAGTCGTATAAGATTATGACTACCAGAGTTTCCGCACTGTAAAACAATTGCAAAATTTATATTCTGCCAAGAATGCAACACAGAGATTAGTTGCTATGTTTTCATGCTCAAGAGTTGCCATTTCGAAATTGCCAATTTCTTCTGGCATATTTCGCCAGCAGAGCATTTGTGAAGATTATTTTGTAAATATTGTTTAAAATTACACTAGGAGGCAATGGAACCCAACTGGTCACACTTCTTATAATTTTTAAGTTGCGGAGTTCAATTTTCGTATCAAGGAAAATGTGAAAATGTCATACCTTTAGGACAACTTAAAAATGTTTTTAAAATGGTGCACCACGTAATGTTTTTTTATGTTTTGGGGTTTTGTGTTGTAGCAAAAATCCATTCAGTGACAGGATAGTTGTAAGACTTAAATTCTTACATTTATTTTGCTAAAATTAAGTAGCATTATACCTCAACAATACCAAATACTTCTTATACAAGTTTCCATAAAGCATCTCGTTTCCTTCTCGTATTAAGTTCGGGCGACAAAAGGTCACATTAAATTCAGCAAGTAGATACACAAGGCAAATGTTGAACGGGAATCAAAACTGAAACAAACACTTTTAACAAAGATATCTGATGAACGCACCAACAAGAACCAATTTTGCAGTGACTTGTGCCATGTTACGGTGAGAGAAAAATATCCATTTTCGAAAACTAGAAATTTTTCAAAAGATGTTTTTGAGAAGTCCTGCCATCAGGTTGTTCCTGAAGAGTCAGCGTTGTGTAAAAATTATGTGAAGTCATCTTACATCCACGCACTGCACAGATTCCGAGAAGATATTCGGGAGTCTTGCATAATTATCGATTTCTATTGCTGAAACCACCGACAGTCTTGGCGGGTACATTGCAAATCTGATTGTTGGCAATTCGGAGCCAGATGTGCAATCCAGAGATTATTTGATTTGTTCAATACTTCTCCCAAAGACTATAAAGCAAACAATTGCGCTCTTTGCCAACAATGGGCTGAAGGTGCTGTAACCAAATGGCGTGAATGAAAACAATGTGCTTCTGTGCTTCGCAGATGCCGCTACACATATGACTGCAGCGTTTTAATTGCCCCAAGTACACTACTGGCCATTAAAATTGCTACACCACGAAGATAATGTGCTACAGACGCGAAATTTAACCGACAGGAAGAAGACACTGTGATATGCAAATGATTAGCTTTTCAGAGCATTCACACAAGGTTGGCGCCGGTGGCGACACCTACAACGTGCTGACATGAGGAAAGTTTCCAACCGATTTCTCATGCACAAACAGCAGTTGACCGGCGTTGCCTGGTGAAACGTTATTGTGATCCCTCGTGTAAGGAGGAGAAATGCGTACCATCACGTTTCAGATTTTGATAAAGGTCGGAATGTAGCCTATCGCTATTGCGGTTTATCGTATCGCGACATTGCTGCTCGCGTTGGTCGAGATAAATGCCTGTTAGCAGAATATGGAATCGGTGGGTTCAGGAGGGTAATACGGAACGCCTGCGATGGTGTACTCGACGACGAACCTGGGTGGACAAATGGCAAAACGTCATTTTTTCGGATGAATCCGTGTTTGGCGACATCGTGGTGAACGCATATTGGAAGCGTGTATTCGTCATCGCCATACTGGCGTATCAACCGGCGTGATGGTGTGGGGTGCCATTGGTTACACGTCTCCGTCACCTCTTGTTCGCATCGACGGCACTTTGAACAGTGGACGTTACATTTCAGAAGTGTTACGTCCCGTGGCTCTACCCTTCATTCGATCCCCGCGAAACCCTACATTTCAGCAGGATAATGCACGACCGCATGTTGCAGGTCCTGTACGGGCATTTCTGGATACAGAAAATGTTAGACTGCTGCCCTGACCAGCACATTCTCCAGATCTCTCACCAATTGAAAATGTCTGGTCAATGGTGGCCGAGCGACTGACTCGTCACAATACGCCAGTCACTACTCCTGGTGAACTGTGGTATCGTGTTGAAGCTGCATGGGCAGCTGTACCTTTACACGCCATCCAAGCTGTGTTTGACTCAATGCCCAAGCGTATCAATGGCGTTGTTACGGCCAGACGTGGTTGTTCTGGGTACTGATTTCTCAGGATCTATGCACCCAAATTGCGTGAAAATGTAATCACGTGTCAGTTCTAGTATAATATATTTGTCCAATGAATACCTGTTTATTATCTGTATTTCTTCTTGGTGTAGCAATTTTAATGGCCAGTAGTGCATTATACCGTGTGATGTTGCATGTGACTTGTGTAGCCAGAATTCCCAAGGGTAAATAAAGTAATTTCCACGGTAAAGAATTATTTTGTGAATTCTCTATTATCAAAGATAAAGGCAAGCAAAGAAGAACTTTCCCACGTCCCACTGCCGACTGTGGCACGTGCTTAGCAGCAGCGGAATACTACAGTAAACATCTCCCAGTAATCGATAAGGTTCCCCATGACTGATTGTAACTCCTTAACGTTATGGGGCGCTAGCAGATCTATGATTGCAGCCAAGTGCGAAGTAGTTGGATGTATTCCCTGTGCATTTATTATGTGACGCAAATAGTTCAATTGATCCTGGAAGAACGATTACTTCTCCTTGTTGCACTTTACACCAGGAGCAAGAACTCGAAAGAAGCAGTTTACATTTGACAAATGTTCAGCGAGTGTACGACCTGCGACCACAATATCGTTTACGTAGTTTGTACACGAAGGGACTTCTGCTGTTAACTGTTTCAGAAATCGTTGAAAAATTGCAGGAGCTGAAGCACCTCCAACGGTAGTCTTTGAAACTGGAACAAAGTATTGCTTGGGCTATTTGTCCAGCGGTAACTGTATATACGCATCTCGCGAGTCTATTTTCGAAAAGTAACTGCCCCGAAAGGAATTCACTGCTGTTTGTGTATTTACTGTACCCTTAAAGTCCGCAAACAAACGGAAACCACCTGAAGCCTTCTTCAGAATGAGCACGGGTGATGCCTGCTAGCTTGCAGAGACAGAGTTTGTAACCCCATTGTCTTGCCACCCTTGCAATTCCTGAGCAATTAGCTCACATATTATGTGGGAGACAGGTCGTGCGTGAAAATATCGCCAGTCAAAGGAATCCTGCTATAAATAGAAGTGGCATCCTAGACCATTACACCTGATTGTCGAAGACAATTCTACTTCAGCCAATGAGATTCCGTTCCGAAGACATGTCTGGAGACTCTCCAGATAGTGGTGGGTTACCAACCTAACAGTCGTGTGCCATATGGCCCGAAAACCAGGAGTGATGTTGTGGGGTGCCATTTCTTTTCGTGTGTGTTTTTCAGTTTCATTAGGTCTCTCCACATTCGTTCCTTTTAATGAGTGTCAGGGCACTGATGACCTCGATGTTGAGCGCCCATAAACCCCAACACACACACACACACATTTCTTTTCGTCGCAGGACCCCTTCGGTTGTCATCAACGGTGTCTTTACGCCCAGTTTTCTTGTCCTTCGTGGCAAGCTATCCTGGGCTTATATTTCAGCATAATAATCCTCGTACGCACATGACGGAGCTTTTTTTACTTGTCTTCGTGCATGCCAAACCCTACTGAGAACTTTGGACCATTATGGGGACGGCCCTCCAACCACCTCGAGATTTTGACGATCTAACGAGGTAGATGGAGAGAATTTGGTACGATTTCCTAAGAGGGTGTAACCTCCCCACAAAAATATTATATAAATAAAAATGAACCAAGTGTAACCTCCCCTCGGAAATAAGAATTAAATGAATTTTAAATATTGTAAACTCTGAAAAAAATTGGTTCCCATTTATAATCTCCGTGCAGAAATGCATTCACATTTAATGTACCCACAAAATTCCTTTCTCATTTAATGTTAAGTTCGAAACAGAAAAATTCCTAAACACCAAAATTATAAAAAAATTTAGTAATCTGGTAAATTTTATGACGACAGCAGCGCCGCGCCTCGGCCCTGTATTCTGAATAAAAAAAAAGCAAAAAAAATCCTACCTCAATAAAAACTGCGAATATATCTGCTCTTACCTAAAAAATTTTCGGCACAGCTTCGTGCAATGCTGGCCTATATTTTTTGTGATTCTTGAAAGGAATGATCATGCATTGGATATATTCTTTAAATTGAAATGAGTGCTTTTTTTTTTTTTTTGAAAAAATTACTTTATATTATAAAAATTATTATTGGGGCATTTTTAAAAGAAATTGGATGACAGTTAACATACATTACTAGATATGCGCAAGGCTGCTTCTTTACCTTCTACAATAATACTCATCCTCCTGAGTCCCGACCAGGGCAGACTGCAGACAAGCGCAGACACGCGCCGACTCCTGCCGACTACCGCAGACTCACGCAGACTACTGTCGACTAGCGACAAGCAACAACTAACTATATACTGCTCTCTGGTCAGAGACTCTCCTAAGTCTTGCCTGCTGCAGGCAGCGCATACATCGCATACCTCTTACATAACCCTCCACTGGGGGCGGCAAATTTTTTTTTGGCAGCGATGGTGAGTCAATTGGACTTGCCATGAGCAACAAATTTTTCCTAATCAACTAATTTTACAATCACAGAGTATATACATATATATAAGTGCAGAACGTGAAATAAAATATAGTGCACATGCACTGAGTACAGAACATATCAAGCAAAGACAAAATGTGTACACAATGAGTACAAAACATATTAACTAATGGCAAAAGTGCACACGCACTGTAGTACAGAACATATCAGCAAATCGCGAAATGTATACGCAATGAATACAAATCATATTAACAAATGACAAAAAGTGCACACGCACTGTAGTACAGAACATATCAGGAAATCACAAAATGTATACGCAATGAGTACAAATCATATTAACAAATGACATAAAGTGCACACACACTGTAGTACCGAACATATCAGGAAATCACAAAATGTATACGCAATGAATACAAATCATATTAACAAATGACATAAAGTGCACACGCACAGTAGTTTTTTTACTATTTTACAAGAACTAGGATAGGAAAGGGAAGGATTGCATCATGGTTGTAGCACATTAGGTTGCACGCAGCTGCACTGAAAGTCCATATCTTTCTACAGAAGTACAACACCAAGTGAGACAATCTGAAGTTCTTTTCCCTGAAGTATTAATCAGTGTAGCCAAGACACTGAAATGTCGTATTAATTTTCCATGTTATCATTTTGGTAGTACATTAGGTACACCAAACAGTGGGACCATAATAACATCTCTATCGCTCAAGGTGGTGGACAGCATGTCGTGTCAACACCACGTTCTTGTAAGGTACACCAACGTAGAATTAGTGCAAAAACCAAATATAGTGCTCCATCAGCATGAGGACAGACAGGACAAAAGGATATTGCAGTAATTTCTGATAATTAGGTCAGAAGGTGAAGGACATTAAGTCTTATGCTAATCATCATAGAGAATTACACTAGTCTATTAACCGATTTGAGTAATTGGAGACACTCATCGCACAGTTACTGAACATTTCTGTACCATGTATGAAGTATTACAGAATAATGTTCATAAGTTATCTATTTACAGTTACAAACCATCAGAAGTCATCATTTAAAACAGGAGTTAAAGAGTGTAGCATCAAGATACTAGTATTCATATATATAGCATAAAAGTGACATAATACAAATTTAAAATATAAGATATAGTGGCATTCGTTGGCCAGCAAGTATTGAGTATTACAAAACATTTTTCATCATTTAAGTGACATATGACATATTTAAAAATAATTATTGGCACTCATTGGCCAGTTACTGAACATTTCTGTACCATGTATGAAGTATTACAGAATAATGTTCATACGTTATCTATTTACAGTGAACATTGTCACTCATTGACCAGTTACAAACCATCAAAAGTCATCATTCAAAACAGGAGCTAATGAGTGTAGCATCAAGCTACTAGTATTCATATATATAGCATAAAAGTGACATAATACAAATTTAAAATATAAGAAACAGTGGCATTCGTTGGCCAGCAAGTATTGAGTATTACAAAACATTTTTCATCATTCAAGTGACATATGACATATTTAAAAATAATTATTGGCACTCAGTGGCCAGTTACAAATCATCAGAAGTCATCAGTCAAAACGGGAGTTAAAGAGTGTAGAGCATGCATGCATTATTACAAAATATCATCCACTATTACTCAGAACTCATCATTTAAGTGACATAAGACATAATTAAAATGTAACATACTGTTGCTATTACGAAAAGTCTGTGGTTGAAAAAAAAATCATTCAGTATTACTCATAACTCTTTTAAATTGGTATCATTATTTGGGACTGGTAATACATTTTTTTTTGTACTAGCAGTGCATTGCGTTGGGATTGATAATTGATTGCTGGGGCATAACAATATTTGCATTTGACTTATTGCTGCAAATGAAGATGTGTAACGTCATTCGTCATGAGTCAGCTGTAGCAAGGTTATGAAACAAATAGAGTATATGTGATCACATTCATGAATGACACAGGTTTAATGACCAACTGCTTATAGCACATTAATTTCATGAATAATAATTCTCCTGCAAAACATACAAAATGGATTATTAAACTAAAAGAAGAAACACATATTATGCTGCAAAGTGGTGAACTTCGAATTAACAGGTAATGAAATGTGTATAAAATATATATGTTCTCTAGCTGTCCTTTCCGAAACTTTCAGTCATCATACCGTAACACATACTGTCAAGACGAACTGCAACAAATACTTAAATAACTACATAGCATAAATACATAAACTTCAACATTATCCTCATCTGTAAAGAAAAACTTCATTATCATCACTATCACTACCTGCAAAGAAAAACTTCATTATCCATATCACTATAATTCCATTATTATCATCACCTGTAAAGAAAAACTTCATTATACATATTAGCATATTCTGCATCACTATTCATCACCATTCATTATCATCTGCAAAAAAGTCACTTCATTATTCATTACACAACTATTCATAGTATAGAGTTCCTTATTTCTAGCATATTTCATCACTAAAACTAAGATGTGTAGTTCTGTCTGACAGTCTGCATCAATCGCCTCGTATTCTGAAAGAAAAAAATTGTAAGGACTGCTATCATACGATGTGTGTAGTATATTCTTGTTAATGCTTGTTAATTCTGATCCATTTACTCTTCGTGACGAGGTATTGTATCTTCTTTCGTTCATTGCGAAGGTGAAAGTCCCATAATTTATTTCTTTTACACGTTATTTCTTTCTGAAAATGATGAACAATGATTAATGTCTTGCATTTAAATCATATACCCATTAAATAAAAACTGGTTTATAGTCATATAATTGAGCGTACAGCATAGCATGACAGAAAACGTAATATGTCAAAAACATAGACAGTGTACAGGTGCAAAAATGTATACAGAGTATCACAATGTAGCAAAAAAAAAAAAAAAAAAAAAAAAATGTAAAATAGTCACGATGGTGAGATATCATAAGGCAAAATGTCAAAGTCAACTAGTGTTTGTTTCATCTTAAATATTTCATAGTGCATACAAACAAAACAGTAAAACAATCATACATACATGAAAAATGGAAAATGTGCACGGTCTGATGTGTAACAACAAGAAAAGCGACCTGCTAACCTTACCTTGCCGGGCACTTGCCAAGAAAAAATATGATAACCATCAGTAAGTAGTCACATAAATATAATTGCATAAGTGGTCATAAAATGTGTAAGTTTATCTGGAAAAATGTGCACAGTCTGATGTGTAACGACAAGAAAAGCGACCTGCTAACCTTACCTTGCTAGCACTTGCCAAGAAAAAATACGATAATCATAAGTAAGTGTTCATGGGAATATAATTGCATAAGTGGTCATAAAAAAATCAGGAAATGGCATTACAGTGTGATAAATCATAAAGTATGTTCATTCAATAAAGGGTTTGATGTTGGAGATATAGTGATTCCCTTTGGTTTTTCTGCTTCTCAGAGTTTCGACGTGTACTACATTGGGGTGAAGAACGCTGCGAATTCGATATGGACCTGCATATAGAAGCTCAAATTTACTACGTCTACTTTTTCCTCTATTAGATAAATAATGTGTGCGTATTAATATCTTCTGTCCAATGTGAAAGTCACAGCGTGTACAAACCTGTTTTTGCTGTCTTCTCCGGTGCTCTGCGGCACGTTTGATGTTGTTGAGCGCAATGTCAATTATTTCATGGTGGCGTAGTCGACGAGATGTAGGATAGGTTACTAATTCTTTAATTTTGTTAGGTGGTTCAACATTTTTCAGTATAACAGTCGGAGATAACATAGTAGATTCATTTGGTATGGAATTAATTACATCCTGGAATGAGAGTATGTGTGTGTCCTAATCGATATGTTTTTTATGGCAGTATATTCTACATAGTTTACCAATTTCTTTCATTAGTCGTTCACAAGGGTTCGAAAAAGCATGGCACCTGGGTATATAGATCGGAGAAATGTTTCTAGCTCGTAACATACGTGTCCATATAGCAGATCGAAACTGTGGTCCATTGTCGGAAATTACTTTCAATACATGCCCTACATGAAATAGAAAATGTTTTACAAATGCTTTCGAAACAGTTTTAGCAGTAGCTTTGCGTAACGGAGTGAAGGTAACAAATTTTGAAGTGAGTTCAACAGCGACAAAGATGTAACAAAAACCTCTATTAGTTCTGGGAATCGGACCAAAAATGTCTACAGCGGCCATGTGTCTCAATTTAACAGGTACAATGGGATGTAATGGAGGAATATGTGAAGTCGTATCTGACTTAGCTTTCTGGCAGATTTTACATGACGCTAAAACTCGTCGAGTATGTTTCTACATGTTGGTAAAATAACAGTTCTGTCTCAGTATAAGAAAACATTTTCTGGCTCCGTAATGTGCGTAACTTAAATGAGTATACCAGATCAATTTGTTAACAAGTTCGTCAGGAATACATAATAACCAATTGTTGCTGTCAGACTGAGAGTGGCGAAACAGAATGTTATTGCGTACAGTGTAATGGTTTCTAATGGTAACATTATTCCTATGTTGGCAAAGGTGTTTAATTTCTTTCCATACGTTGTTTTTACTCTGCTCTTGTGCTATGTCTTGTAATGACACGAAATAAAATTCTCAAATGCAACTTGTTGAATGTACATGACGCGGGAATTTGCTTTGCAGAAGTTGGTTGCGATGTCTTGCTGATTGTTGCTGAGAGAACGGGACAGTGCGTCTGCTACAATATTTTGTGTACTGGGAATGTGAAGAATTGTAAAATTAAATTCCTGTAAATAAAGTTTCCATCTGCTTAAACTGTCGTGTGTAAATTTAGCGGAAAGTAAAAACTGTGTCGCTCTATGATCTGTGTTAACGGTCGTATGTCTTCCATAAAGAAAATGCCGAAATCTCCTAAATGCCCATACAACACGTAATGTTTCAAGTTCTGTAACAGAGTAATTGCGTTCAGCAGATGACAGAATGCGACTCGCAAAAGCTATGTTTTTAATTACTGTAGTGCCATCTTCTTCAATTGCCTGAAAAATGTGTACGCCTAAAGCGGTGTTAGAACTGTCAGTGGCAATGGAAAAATTTCTAGTAAGATCTGGGTGTGATAAAAGTGGTGCATTCAACAAAGCATGTTTCAGGTTCAAAAATTCAGAATGTGCTTGCTTATCCCAGGACCAAATAGTGTTTTTACCTGTCAATTGACATAATCTAGGGGTGTCTAAAGCAGAGTAATGAATAAATTTGCGAAAAACGTTAATTAAACCCAAAAAACTGCGTAGTTGTTTCTTCGTCGTAGGAACAGTGCACGAAAAGTTCGTAACAGTTGTTCAAGAATCAGATTGTGTTCAGACCAGTTAGCTTCTGCAATAAGAATGTCGTCTACATACATTGTGATTCTGTCTTTCATGCAAAAGTGTGTATCGGATGTCGTCAAGAGTAATAGCATCTTCGTGAACAAGATTCTGCGTGTCAAAAGCATTGCTTGCGTTGCTGGAAGATGCAACCTGTACTGTATCTAATCAAATTCTATCTGACGTGCTATTATTTGCGGGAGGATGCTGTAGCATTTCGACTATTTGTGCTGTTCTGTTATTTTTTCCTGACGTATTACGTTCGGGATAATATCTACTGTCTGGTTCATTCATGATAATATGTTGTTGCGGATGATTTTGCTGCTGATAACACCGACTGTTATTAAATGTGCGCTGAAAATTGTGCTCATTATTTTTACATCTGTCATGATAGTCATTTCTGTACGGTGCATTGCGATATGAGTTGAAATGGTGTGTTTTCTGTACGTAGTTATTTCCTTGTTGCTGTGCGTTACTATTTGTTGGAGCTGATGCTATACGTGCAGGCGGCGAAACATTAAAGCTTGGTTGACCTTGTACATTACATTGTTGGTTGGGTATGCTAACCGGTTGGCTTTCATGCTGTTGCGGTGAAAAACGTTTGTTGTTACCAAAATGCGTTTGTGACTGCTGAAAATTTTGTACGTACTGATGATTAAAATTTTGTTTGTTATTAAAATTATGCTGGTAGTTCTTGCCATTTCGGGAGTGTCTAATGAAAAATTTCACTTTCGGTATAACTTGTCGTATCAGGTTTTCTTTACACTTTCATAATTATGGATAGATCGATAGTTGAAGAGCTGTTTTTATAGATATAAAGGATAGTAGAAGAGAAGGCAGTAGTGCAGAAAACTAAAGATGAAACAGCAGTACTACGGCTCGGGGCCCTGTGCACACTACGGCACATATTCATTAAAGCGTAATGAATCCCCTGAGGTCTATTACGCGCTACAAATAAATTTTAGCTTCTGTGTTACAGGCAATGCCGGTGAAAATTCAAAAGCAAATTGCTGTATCCATGCTAATTCTAGTTTCTGCATTACAGACCAAGCTGATAAAAGTACAAAAATACATTGTCGTATCCAGTTCAAAGCGTGTACCTGTGCTCTGTCATTTTTAAATACCTCAGATTTTTTTACGGATAGAAAATGCTTGTAATCAAAATTATCGTCTCTGTATGTCTGAACCGGTTCAGGATTGCATGAGAATCTGTTTGTCTGCGTCTTTTCGGATTCTAAATCGCGTAGTCTCTGTAAATTACCTAAATTACACTGGCTGTGTGAGTGTGACAAATGTTCGGAACGTGGCGTATGCTGTGACGTGTTAGTGACTGAAACATTTTTCATTTCTGTCACTTTAATACGTTCGTCAATTTGGTTGATCTGTTGTTCAAATTTCTTATCGACTTCCGTATCCAGAGTGCGTGAAACTTCTACTGACATTAATTTAACTCGTCGCGTATCTGTGTTGCGTTTTCTGAACATTGTTCAGTGACTGCATTAATTTCATCTCTAATTGATTCTGTTGTGGTTACATGTGTATTATTTAATTCTTGTGCAACAAATATAATTTCTTCACTACTGTTCGTAGCACAAGTCTCAATTTCGTCACGTAATTGTTCCTTGGTATCATCGCGTTGCACGGCAACGGCTGTAATCTGTTCACTAAGCTGATTGGAACTGTTATCTAATTTTTCATTCAACTGTTTGGAATTGTTGTCTAGTATTTCATTAAGGTTGCCATGTTTTTCATTAAGTTGTTTGAAGTTTTCATTCTGTTATAGCAATACTGCCATAATTTGATCCAGCCAATATTACCTATTCTATTCTCTGTGCTGTTTGATGGCGTACCTGCAATTCTCACGTTTTGTGTAACCATTTGGTCATTCTGTGATTCTCGAAAAGGTTTGGCTCAAATGGCTCTGAGCACTATGGGACTCAACATATTAGGTCATAAGTCCCCTAGAACTTAGAACTACTTAAACCTAACTAACCTAAGGACATCACACACACCCACGCCCGAGGCAGGATTCGAACCTGCGACCGTAGCAGTCCCGCGGTTCCGGACTGCAGCGCCAGAACCGCACGGCCACCGCGGCCGGCCGAAAAGGTTTCCCAATCAGATGTGCTCTGTTAGTCACTACCTCGGAATCAAACAAATCTGTCGTATTTTGAGTACGCTGTTCATTTTCGTTAGAAAAATTCAGCTGTTCACAATTCAAATTTTGCAAATCGGGCGTGTCGAACTGGGCACCGTTCATTGTAACAGAAAGTCCCGCGTCATCAATTGTCGTTAAATTAACAGAGGACACAATTGAATTTATTTGTTCATCATTAGGATCAAAAGCATTACTAGTGGTCAGTACGCACTGATTGTCTGAAAATGAAGGATTGTCATCATTACACTGAGTGTCGCAAATATTATCGATCAAATTATTAGAGTCGGCTATTTCATTCATTAAACATCGCGATGTACTGTTAATAGTTTTTCGCGGCATTTTTCACAAATCAGAATTAAGCACAAATGAAACAAAGACAATGCAAAAAATGCAAGAAACACAATTACAACAAAGAGCAACAAATTGCCGATGATCTGTGAAAGAAAGAGTGACAAATTAGTAAATGCGTTGCGCCAGATGCAAACTACATTTAAGTAAATAAGAGCAGATATATGACTACTTATCAGAAGATTCACAAAGAAATACGATCCTGGCCGGATGTCGCCAAGTGTAACCTCCCCACAAAAATATTATATAAATAAAAATGAACCAAGTGTAACCTCCCCTCGGAAATAGGAATTAAATGAATTTTAAATATTGTTACCTCTGAACAAAATTGGTTCCCATTTATAATCTCCGTGCAGAAATGCATTCACATTTAATGTACCCACAAAATTCCTTTCTCATTTAATGTTAAGTTCGAAACAGAAAAATTCCTAAACACCAAAATAATAAAAAAAATTTAGTAACCTGGTAAATTTTATGACGACAGCAGCGCTGCGCCTCGGACCTGTATTCTGAATTTTAAAAAAGCAAAAAAATTCCTACCTCAATAAAAACTGCGAATATATCTGCTCTTACCTAAAAATTTTTCGGCACAGCTTCGTGCAATGCTGGCCTATATTTTTTGTGATTCTTGAAAGGAATGATCATGCATTGGATATATTCTTTAAATTGAAATGAGTGCTTTTTTTTAAAAAAAAATTACTTTATATTACAAAAATTATTATTGGGACATTTTTTAAAAGAAATTGGATGACAGTTAACATACATTACTAGATATGCGCAAGGCTGCTTCTTTACCTTCTACAATAATACTCATCCTCCGGAGTCCCGACCAGGGCAGACTGCAGACAAGCGCAGACACGCGCCGACTCCTGCCGACTACCGCAGACTCACGCAGACTACTGTCGACTAGCGACAAGCAACAACTAACTATATACTGCTCTCTGGTCAGAGACTCTCCTAAGTCTTGCCTGTTGCAGGCAGCGCATACATCGCATGCCTCTTACAGGGGGGGAGTGCATAAAAAAGCCCTAGCAATCGATGCCAAGGCAAATAACTGCTTGTACAAGGGCCAGAGATGGACCAACACGTTATTGAGTTGCTCAATTTGTGAAGATATTTCTCTTGAATAAATCATCGCGTTTTTCTGAGATGGTTCAAATGGTTCAAATACACTCCTGGAAATGGAAAAAAGAACACATTGACACCGGTGTGTCAGACCCACCATACTTGCTCCGGACACTGCGAGAGGGCTGTACAAGCAATGATCACACGCACGACACAGCGGACACACCAGGAGCCGCGGTGTTGGCCGTCGAATGTGCACCGCCGCCGTCAGTGTCAGACAGTTTGCCGTGGCATACGGAGCTCCATCGCAGTCTTTAACACTGGTAGCATGCCGCGACAGCGTGGATGTGAACCGTATGTGCAGTTGACGGACTTTGAGCGAGGGCGTATAGTGGGCAAACGGGAGGCCGGGTGGACGTACCGCCGAATTGCTCAACACGCGGGGCGTGAGGTCTCCACAGTACATCGATGTTGTCGCCAGTGGTCGGCGGAAAGTGCACGTGCCCGTCGACCTGGGACTGGACCGCAGCGACGCACGGATGCACGCCAAGACCGTAGGATCCTACGCAGTGCCGTAGGGGACCGCACCGCCACTTCCCAGCAAATTAGGGACACTGTTGCTCCTGGGGTATCGGCGAGGACCATTCGCAACCGTCTCCATGAAGCTGGGCTACGGTCCCGCACACCGTTAGGCCGTCTTCCGCTCACGCCCCAACATCGTGCAGCCCGCCTCCAGTGGTGTCGCGACAGGCGTGAATGGAGGGACGAATGGAGACGTGTCGTCTTCAGCGATGAGAGTCGCTTCTGCCTTGGTGCCAATGATGGTCGTATGCGTGTTTGGCGCCGTGCAGGTGAGCGCCACAATCAGGACTGCATACGACCGAGGCACACAGGGCCAACACCCGGCATCATGGTGTGGGGAGCGATCTCCTACACTGGCCGTACACCACTGGTGATCGTCGAGGGGACACTGAATAGTGCACGGTACATCCAAACCGTCATCGAACCCATCGTTCTACCATTCCTAGACCGGCAAGGGAACTTGCTGTTCCAACAGGACAATGCACGTCCGCATGTATCCCGTGCCACCCAACGTGCTCTAGAAGGTGTACGTCAACTACCCTGGCCAGCAAGATCTCCGGATCTGTCCCCCATTGAGCATGTTTGGGACTGGATGAAGCGTCGTCTCACGCGGTCTGCAAATCCAGCACGAACGCTGGTCCAACTGAGGCGCCAGGTGGAAGTGGCATGGCAAGCCGCTCCACAGGACTACATCCAGCATCTCTACGATCGTCTCCATGGGAGAATAGCAGCCTGCATTGCTGCGAAAGGTGGATATACACTGTACTAGTGCCGACATTGTGCATGCTCTGTTGCCTGTGTCTATGTGCCTGTGGTTCTGTCAGTGTGATCATGTGATGTATCTGACCCCAGGAATGTGTCAATAAAGTTTCCCCTTCCTGGGACAATGAATTCACGGTGTTCTTATTTCAATTTCCAGGAGTGTAGTTCTGAGCACTATGGGACTTAACTTCTGAGGTCATCAGTCCCCTAGAACTTAGAACTACTTAAACCTAACTAACCTAAGGACATCACACACATCCATGCCCGAGGGAGGATTCGAACTTGCGACAGTAGCAGTTGCGCGGTTCCATACTGCAGAGTCTAAAACCGCTCGTCCACTCCGGCCGGCTCTGAGATGGTAATCATTTGTTTGTCTGTGCCTGTACATCACATCTACCGATTTCCGTCCCATTCGGATAATTCCTTTGTGTTGTGTCCTTTTTTATCTTGGAATGTACTTAACTACGTCCAGTTGACTTTATGTGTTCTCTCTATTTCTGTCCATCCTCCCCCCCCCCCAGTCACATACTCGAAGGAGTTGTTAAGCAGATATGATTTCAGTCTGCATTAGAATTTGATTTTATTATCCTTTAAATTCCTACCTTGTACCACGCTAAGCCTGAGTAGTGGTTAGTGTAAATCAGTTTTGCATCTAGTATTATACATTTACGAATGCTGCTGTTGGTTTCAAACTACCCGTCGGGATAGCCTTGCGTGTTAAAGCGCTTCTTCCGGGACGGGTAGATACGGCGGCCTGAACGTGGATTTTAGGCAGTTTTCCAGATCCATCTAGGTGAATACCGGGCTCTTAGCAAAGTCCCATGTCAGATACATGATTCAGAAACGTTTAGAAAACTTACGCTCACTTTCAGAAGTTTAACACAACAAGCAGACCATTGGGGATACATATTCCGTCGCGGTGGATAACGGGGTGGTGACAGCAAGGGCACCTGGCCATCCCTTAAACTGACCTTGCCGGACCCGTTAATAATGGTGCCGAGCTAGCACCGAGGAGGGACAAAGGCACAAGAAAAGAAGAAGACGGTCGTTTTCAAACTGTGGTTGATTTCTGACAACAAATTAGCAAGGAATTAAACGTACTAAGAAGTAACATTAATACATCCCACATTTTAAAGAGCAAGAGGTCCTAGAGTGGACATAAAATGTAATCCTTCTGTCTAACGATCTCTCTTTTCCCACTGACAAATTACCCCAGAATATGATCCCCTTGGACGCTACTGAACAGAAATGGGAAAAGTAAGTACATTTTTTTGACGTTTTCTTCTACAAAATCTGGTATTACGGGTAACGCATTAATTGCGGAGCTTAGCCGCTTAAGAAGATCGGTGGCATGTAACGTCCAGTTCAGTTTCTTACCGATATAAGCAACTAGATATTTAGAACATTCTGTTTTATTTACTTGTTTACGCTCATGAATTATTTCTAATGGTGTGACCAGGTTTTTTGCAGTACTGGACAACAACAGCAGCAGATACAATATCGACCCTTGTGGTACACCGTAAACGCAGCTTTTGTTACCCATTCTGAGAGTACGGTTCCACTGCGTGCGCTCCCCGCACATCAACATACCTTTACTGCAATGCTCCACTGCTGAACACCCCTAATTCTGGTCTGTACAGCATTGCTTGTTGCCTTTCAATTTGTACCTATCTGCAGGAGGGCCTGATTTTTTATCACTGATGAATTGCGGGTCCCTTATCAGTACTTCCTTTAAAACACATTATTTTACTTCCTTATTTATGTAAAGGTAAGCAAAATCCTGTTTCACTCATTTAATCGCTGACAGACTTTTGAACCATTTTGACCACCGCAATAACCATTTGTCAATTTAGCAAAACTACCCGCCACAGTCGACTTTTAGTTACTCCAGTCATATGATAAAGAAAGAAAAACTCTTTAGAGAAATAAATAGATCAGTGTAACCGCACGTTTATGTCCCTTGCCAGTAAGGTTACTATTAACTGCTGACGAGTCTACGCAACTGCATGCTAAGACTGTCAAATCGCGCACTGTTTTGTCGATCGCACTTGAGATCGTTCTGGGTCGGTCTTGCTGGTCAATCTCAATAATAGTTTGCAAGCGTTTCTCTGATTTCGTGTAGGCTCTGCTTTGCTGGATCAGCATTTCCGCTCAGTTGCACTTTACAGAAACAACAAGAACAGTGCGAACTGCATCTCTACGTTATTTGTGTCTACACATATTAACAAATTTCACGTTGTCCAAAATACGATATTTCGAATAATATTAAATTCGCAGTGGTTCGTTAGAAATTTAGAGTTCACATTGACTTAAAAATTAAAACTGCCCCAGAAGAGATTAGTTCTATAACTGAATGTTTTTACGGCAAACATCCTTACTGGTTCAACACTCTAATTCGTCAATTATTCAAACATCACATACATGACCGTCATAAAGCTATACGTCCAGCTTTGGTAGTGTTGTCACATAAGTAATACAGATTGAGACCGATACACAACACCATAAGCATTATAATCTCAGATTCATGGATGCAGACAGGTCAAACGTAATTGTAAATAATAAATTGTTCGTTTTCATAATAATGAAGCAAACATTCCAGTAGTTAAGTGTAAGAATCATAGTAAATTTGCTATTTTTTGAATTTCAATTATGAACTAATCTAACTATAAATAAATACTTGGATCGGTGTTGATGCATTCATGAGTACTTTGTCAAGTTGCGGGGTTTTTATTACCTACACGGTAAAGGTTTTTTTCGGATACTATGATACTACGTTCTTCTCTCTCTCTCTCTTTCTTCAGTAGCTCTACAGCCCTTGGTGAGCCTTGGCTTCTTCAACAATCTTCCTCCACACTTCTCGGTTATTTGCTGCTCTTTTCCACCCCCGGACTCCCATATTGGTGATATCCATTATTACCTCATCGATCCATCTTCTTCTAGGTCTCCCTTTTCGCCTAACTGAATGGATCATACCTTTCATCATTTTCTTTGGAATTCTATCCTCTGCCATTCTCTCCAAGTGTCCTAGCCATCGTATTCGCTGTGATTTCACAAATTTTACTATGTCCCTGCCTTGTATTAACTCTTGTAATTCGGCATTGTAGCGTATTCTCCAGCCGGCCGGAGTGGCCGAGCGGTTAAAGGCGCTACAGTCTGGAACCGCGCGACCGCTACAGTCGCAGGTTCGAATCCTGCCTCGGGCATGGATGTGTGTGATGTCCTTAGGTTAGTTAGGTTTAAGTAGTTCTAAGTTCTAGGGGACTTATGACCACAGCAGTTGAGTCCCATAGTGCTCAGAGCCATTTTTTCGTATTCTCCAGCCTTCTTCCTCCCTTATTGGCCCATAGATTTTGCGTAGTATTTTCCGCTCAATGCTTCTTAGAACATTTTTATCGTGTTCTGTCAACGTCCATACAAAATATTTACGCAGGCGAGTATTTTAGGGTGTTATTTTCAATAGGCTACTGCGAACTGTTACTTTTCCTCCTGTAAACTGGGCAGCACGCCTGCAGGTTCACAGGTGACGCAAGGTCCGTACCATGTGCTACGTTTATGAACTGCCTCTGATCTAGGACTCGAACCCGGCATCTCCTGCTTACATGGCAGACGCTCTATCCATCTAAGCCACCGAGGGCACAGAGGATAGCGCGACTGCAGAGTCTTATCCCCTGCACGCTTCCCGTGATACCCACATTCCCAACTTAATGTCCACACACTACATTCTTAGTGCCTCTACCCATTACACTCATTACTCGCAGCAGACACTCTTGCCGAGTCCCGTAAGAGTTCGGGCAATGCGTGTGCATCCAGCACAAAAGAAGAAAGTCAATGGCCGTTTAGCCTTAACTATATGTAAACTTCTTCATATAGATTTCATGTTCATCTAGATTTCATGTTCATCTAGATTTCATTTCTGACGTATTAGTGACACCAGTTCAGTGACTACGTTGGGAGCTTGAACTAACAATTGTAAACAGATATGCTTTCGATCAGTCAGTTGTGAGTAGGCAGTGTAAAAAGTAGTGAGCGTGCGGACGTTGTGCCTCAACATTGTTGCGTCACAAATCGCAATGAAGCAACAAACTGGATATACGTAAGGTACGTATTCAAGACATTCTCCAGAATTGTTTGAAGAATATAAAAATGTGTGCAAATTTTGTCCCGCACAGCTTGAAATTCGAACAAAAACAATGACACATATTCTGCTGTGAACTGATTGAAATGGAAATCTCAGATAATTCATTAAAAAAAATCTACGTGGGTGGCAGGAATTTGTGTTAGCAATACTAAACAATCACAAAACGACAAAGTGCTGATTGGGACTCTGATGATTCAGCAAGCCCAAAGAAGGTGTATATATGACGGACGAGTTGAATAATGTTAAAAAAAGGACTTTTCTGACAGTTTCACATTGTTGTATGAATTCTGTACTCAAATGCCGGCAGATCGGGTAGAACAACTGAAGTATGAAAATCACCATCTCAACTTGCATCTGTTTTATAACAGTTGGGCCGACATGTACAGAAGAGTGTTTTACTTGGAGGACAGTTAATTGGCGGCACGTGATATTTCCCTGTCAGTGATTTAGAACCACATGAAGGAACATGCACCAGAGACAGCCATAATTAATTTCTAGCATTTGCTACCGTTTTTATTGTTATTTGACGAGAATTTGTGTTTAGTGCACCCTTTCTAAATTTTACGAGTTCTACAGATTTAAGTGCTGTATATTACCGGGTCTCTCCGAAATTTTCACTGATTTCAAGCATTCATAAGGCACAGACACATAGACAAATGGTCATAAATAAGAACCAACTATCAGACATGCTCAAAATTGAAACTGGATTGATTCAAGGATCAGTAATTGGCCCATTTCTCTTTTCAGTGTATATCAATTACCTCCCACATAACTTTCCAGACAAATCAATTCTATATGCTGACGATATCACCTTAATAACATCAGACGGAAATCTGGAAACTTTACAGGACCAAAATACAGACATGGTAGAAAACTCCACCACATGGTTGCAAAGCAATAAATTGGTCTTAAATGGCAATAAAACGGAGTCAATATATTTTCATTTGAGTAAGTTGAAACCAGAAGGAACGGTAAACACATCTGTCAAACTGCTAGGAATTTATTTAGACCCGAATTTGAACTGGGGTGAACATACGCAACAACTGTGCAAGAAACTGTGCAGAGCAATTTTTTTAATTGCGCAAACTTAGGACTTGTGTCAGTAAGATCCAAATGATAGAGGCATGCTATGTCTTTTTCCACTTGCACCTGGTCTATGGCGTAATACTTTGCGGGAACACCTCAGGGGCTCATGAAGTTTTTAAGTGGCAGAAGAGGGCAGTTAGGGGTATAAAGGGCTTGCACGACAAAGAATCATGCAGACCAGTATTCAGGGAGCTGAAAATAATGACTCTCTCTGCAATATTCATATACCACTGTCTGATAGACATCAAAGAAAACCAGAGTAACTTCACAGTAAGGGGGGAGATACATTCACACAACACTAGAAATAAACATTAAAGTGACACGCCCCAGGTAAGGCTAAAGAAAATCCAAAACTACCATAACTACATGGGGATTAAGCTACTCAACAAACTGCCTATCACACTGAGGGAAATGGCAGTACAGCAACTACGGAAGAAACTAAAAAATTGGCTGATTCCGAATACAACCTCCAACATTCTGGAATTCGAAGAAGACTTGAGACGCCTCCAGAATGAATGATGATTATACCATGTAGTGAAAATATAGGCGGTATCATATTCTGTGACAAATTTGATACAAGGAGATGTATAACTGTTAATACTTTTCTTTTCTGTATATTTTTTAGAAACTAATTGGTACCTTTAAAAAACCTGTATGTTTGTATTGTATTGTGTTTTGGTACCTTTCCTTGTATTTTTTGACGCTGTCTATTACAACATTAAGTTGTTTAACGACAATAAAATTTGATTTGATTAATAATTTTTACATTCAATTGCATGTTACTTATTCAGGTTCCTGTGTACAAATACACTTACTGTCACTTTGCTTTCTACAGGGTCCCATGACGTTACCACGGCGGGATCGGACACCATTTGCGATGGACATATACTCACACCAGGAGAAAGCCCTACGTGCCCTCTGGTGTCACTAGACACAAGTACCAAAAACAGTCCAGAGAAAATTTCAGACGGCTTACCGTAGATAGCCACCAGAAGTTACAAGCATCAAGATGCCGTAGACGAGGTTTAAGGAAACAGTGAGCGTCTGTGATCTCCCTAGAACAGGAAGACCTGATCTAGGGCATAGACAGTTCAGACATTAAGATATGTCTTCGTAAGAAGTCTCCAGAAGTCAGTCCGTAGAGCCTCATATGAATTTCTGATTCCGAAGACATCAGTCCACCGCTTCCTACATAAGCAAGTTCTTTTCCATGTGTATAAAGTCTAGATCGTGCATTCCCTCCAACCAACGGGTTACAGCGCTCGTTACGACTTTGCTGTTCCTTTCCTCAGATGAAGCAACATTTCATTTGAACGGTGTTGTCAACCGACTCAATACTAGAATCGGGGAGGAGAGGAGGGCGATGTAACACCACGCGAGCCTCCGAGCAAGCCCTGAGTTGAACGAATGGTTCAGTCTTGTGCACAGCAATGCCTCTCTGTTCTAGGGAGGTCACAGACGCTCCCTGCTTCCTTAATCTTCGTATATTGCATCTTGATGCTTTTAACTTCTGGTGGCTGTCTATAACAAGCCGTCTGGAATTCTCTCTGGACTGAGTTTGGTGACTGTGTCTCGTGATACCAGAGGACTCATTGCACTATCTCTCGTTTTGAGTACAAATGCTGTCACTACTGTTACGTTCTCAGGCCATGGAGCCTGTCTTGAAAACGTAACTTCGAGTTACTTGCCATTACTTCCTGTTTCATAATATTTTTAAGTTTTAGCAGGATTTTAATAATACGTCTTCGTATGAAACTTCCTGGCAGATTAAAACTGTGTGCCCGACCGAGACTCGAACTCGGGAGCTTTGCCTTTCGCGAGCAAGTGCTCTACCATCTGAGATACCGAAGCACGACTCACGCCCGGTACTCACAGCTTTACTTCTGCCAGTATCTCGTCTCCTACCTTCCAAACTTTACAGAAGCTCTCCTGCGAAACTGGCAGAACTAGCACTCCTGAAAGAAAGGATACTGTGGAGACATTGCTTAGCCACAGTCCTTCTTACACAAAACTGGAGACGGTCCTCCTAAACAGTTTCCACTCGTCTGCCGTTGCCTCTTCTCCACCCCTCAAATTTAGTTATTGTACTTGTCCTAGATATCATAATAACTTTACTTAATCTTCAGTGATTAAAAAGTAATCTGTTACACTATGCACTAAACGTATCTCGCTTCCTTGAATAGCCCCTTAAATTGTACCTAACTATTTTCTCATAGAATCCACCAGAAATTAATAACGATTAACAAAAATAATCGTCTATTATTTCGATCAATGTAACGATTGGTTAATACTGCAAAACTTCTGGAACACGGCCGTCGAACAATTAACTGAGTAAATTGAAGGAGTCACATCCTGACTAAAATTGTGATTTACATAAACAGCTTACAGGATGTGAGTTAACGAGCACTGCGTTCTCATTTAAACATATGGCCGAAAGAGTCAGCCTACAGGAATTGTGAAACGAACCCTGTCGTCCAGGACGCGTACCACAAAGGGCGCAGATTCTGCCAGTATCTCGTCTCCTACCGTCCAAACTTTACAGAAGCTCTCCTGCGAAACTGGCAGAACTAGCACTCCTGAAAGAAAGGATACTGTGGAGACATGGCTTAGCCACAGTATCCTGTCTTTCAGGAGTGCTAGTTCTGCCAGTTTCGCAGGAGAGCTTCTGTAAAGATTGGAAGGTAGGAGACGAGATACTGGCAGAAGTAAAGCTGTGAGTACGGGCTGTGATTCGTGCTTTGGTAGCTCAAATGGTAGAGCACTTGCCCGCGAAAGGCAAAGGTCCCGAGTTCGAGTCTCGGTCGGGCACACAGTTTTAATCTGCCAGGAAGTTTCATATCAGCGCACACTCCGCTGCAGAGTGAAAATCTCATTCTGGATACTTCTTCGTAATTTGATTTGACTTACTGATTATTGGTGCATAGTAGAGAAATAATGTAGCTCACAGACTATTAAATACACTACTGACAAGCTTTCCCTCGATTGCAACACTTTCAAATTTGAATTGAGAATTTGTTCCGAGTTACATGACCATTTTGTATCTTGGAACGGTACTTCACGTTTGGAAAACCTTCACATTTGTCATTTCAGAAAAAAACTGCAACACTAATAAAGTGAATGCTATCATTTCAAAATGGAGTAATATATTAAACAACTATTACAGGGATAGCTAGGGGGAAAAGTCTGGAAAGTGTTAAATGGTGCAACACTCTCTCTTTTGCGCATGTTTTCATTTGTCAAAAATGGTTCAGATGGCTCTGAACACTATGGGACTTAACTTCTTAGGTCATCAGTCCCCTAGAACTTAGAACTACTTAAACCTAACTAACCTAAGGACACAACACATATCCATGCCCGAGGCAGGATTCGAACCTGCGACCGTATCGGTCGTGCAGTTCCAGACTGAAGCGCCTAGAACCACTTTTTTTTTTCGTTGTTAATCGTTGGGGTTTGTCGTTGCAGACGTCACATGACATCCGTTAAAGGTCGGTTGATGATCCTTCCACTCAGTTTTTTTATTACAGAGGCCAACCAGCTCTCTGACCGAACACGCTGAGCTACCGCGCCGGCACTCCTTTCGGCCACACTGGCCGTCTTGCATGTGTCCTACTACTGTATGATAGGCATGGTGTCATCATGACGCAACTTTTTTTCCCTAAATGTCGGTGGTTTTTGAAACAGAATCTCTCTTATAACAGAGAGGGTGAAGCGTACTACTTGGATACACCAACCATTCCTGAACTCCTGTTTTAGAGAAGTTTCGAATGTAAATACTAAATCATCCATTTTTAAAACCATAGTAGCTTTAATATCTCTGTGAATAATAAATATACAATATATACTACTTTTAGCAATATGAAACATTACGTAGCTTGAAACAAACTAATTATACCCAAAATATACAAAATACAAATATACAAAAAATATCTTTTATTTCTTTGTAGGCCACTAAAAGTGCCTAATACAATTAGGTGAACCACTTTTGGTTAAATACAATAATAAAAGTTCCGATCTATAGACGAGTAATAGCTACTCTTGTCTATAGTGTAAACAGTAAAGGTGCCAATGTTTCCAATACAACATATTGTTTGCTTCTTTTCGTACTATCCGTTGCTGGAAATTTTGTTTGATAGCAGGAATCATTTGCAAATTATTTGAGAAGACCAAGTTACATGGCTTACCCCGTGGCATATATAGGGTGAGCCGAAAAGGACTTTACAGCTTTGTAACGATATAGAAAATTATTGATATAACTTACAGAATGGGTAGATGTATCATTTTGTAGCAAACAACCTCAAGTTTGATTCGCGTAGTGAATTAGTAGCCTATCCCTCCACCAGGAGCGCCAGCATACTGCACTGTTGAAATGACTACTTCCACTGTGTGGAGCATTCTCGCTGTGAATTTTGGTTTCATGAAACGAACTCTGCAACGATTGTTTGGCAAATAGGTTAAAGAACCTTCAAGTACACCTACAATTTACTCTTGGCACAAATTCGGAGTTTCCTCGGTAATCGCTTCCCAGGTCGATGGACTGGCCTTGAATGGCAAATGGCATGGCCACCTCGCTCCTCAGACTTAGCACAACTGGAATTCTTTCTCTGGGGTTTCATGAAAGACTGTGCGTATGTTCCTCCCATATCAAACAGTTTAGCCGATATGAAAAATCGAATCTACGCTACTGTGTCACAACTCATGCCCGATCTGATGCAATAAGTGTGGAAAGAAATTGATTACTGGTGGGATGTTTGCCTCATTACAAATGGTTATCAGATTGAACCGAAATGACACTTTACACTTTTATGTGAAACTTGAGGTTGTTTGCACAGAATGATGCATCTACAGATTCTGTAAATTATCTCAATAAATTTCTATGTCATTCCCAAATTGTGAAGTTCTTTTTGCCTCGCCCTCTATCTAGACAATTTGTATAGTGTCATTAGATGAAATACATGACACTAAAAAATCGCATTTTCCAACACCTCTCAGCAGACATTAACAGTAAAATTAGAAAATTATTCATTTTATCTTCCTACCCATAGGTGCCTTAGTAACTTCATAATTGATGTATTTATTGTGATAGAGGTTAATATTTGCATTACGTTACTGACAATCAGCAATCAACCTTCATCTCCGTTCGCTGACCTGTAGATTTTCACAATGTGATCATGAACTACTTCCACTACATTCAGAAGGCTGTCTTTGAACGTCTCGTTATTCGCAAGACATTACTCTTGAGAACCAACAGGCTGTTAGTATCTCCCGTCTAACTGTTGTTTTGTTATCACCTTGCATGCAGACACTAACTCAGTCTAATTATCAGCGTCTGTCCACTGCTTCCGAAACAGTATTCAAATACCTTTTGCTCATTAGTTTTCTCTTGTTAATTTCTAATTATGATTCTTCCCGCTAATTACAGGATGTCCATAAATTATCTTGATTATTTAAGATGTTAATACCTTTGACACTATATTAGATATTAGCAAGTGGTCTTCAACATGTGGTAAGATAACTCATTACATTTTTTGCCTCATTCGTACACATCAGTCTGTGCACCCTTAGTGGCATGGGAAACGTCTAGTCCGAATTGCATCTCTCTCCATGTACGCTTCAAGATCTCCACGGTGACATGGTGTAATGCATTGTGAATGCGTGCCTTGAAGTCCTGTAGGGCACTAAACTTGGTCTGGTACACCCGATTCTATGGAAAACTCCACAGGAAGCTGTCTAGTTGTGTTAATTCAGGGGATCGTTGCGGCCATCGAATAGCACCGTTTCGTCCAATCCACCTGTCTGGAAACTTTTCATGTAGAAATTAAGGCACATTTAGTGAGCTCTAGGGTGGTGCCTCATCCTGCTGGAATATGGCATCAGATTGCAGTTTCTCCAATTGCGGAGCAGTAAACTCTTGTAACAGGTCCAGGAGAACACCATCGTTGACGGCAGACTCGATGAAAAAGAATGATCAAATGATGTAACTGTGCTTCAGTCCGCGCCAAACATTGACCTTGGGACTGCCTCGCTCCATTCCACGTGAAACATGAGGACGCTGTGAACCCCGTATGCGAACGTTATAACTATTCAGTTTGCCGGATACATGAAACACTGTCTCATTGGAGAAAAAAATCCTTTCCGAGAAAATCATTGTCTGCCTCAGTTTTGCCTAATATATTCACTGCAAACCGTACGCGCTGAGGTTTGTCCTTAGACTTGAATGACTGAAGCAGCTGCTCCTTGTAGGGATATAGCCGTAAGCTCATATGCAAGGCATTGTGCACTGTTGATCGTCTCATTTCCAACTCTCTGGCCGTACCTACCGATTTTGACGGACTCCTTGAAAACGCCTGCCGTACCTTGTACGCGTTGGCGTGTCAAACAGATGGGCCCCTTTCTATGGAGAACAGTACCTGTTTCCATAAATGACATATGCCAAATCCGAGTAGCTGCTCGGACGGTGGCTTCCTTCCATACAGTGTTGGAAAGTTTCGTTGCACTTTGGTGTTGGACGTCGTCAGTACGAACCAGGCTAAATACTGAGCTTACTCCCATGGCTTGCACACTTTACCAAGTTTTCTTGTTCAATTTTGCGACAAAATTGCGTCGCCTGAAATTGTTTTGATAATTTATAGACACACTGTATTAATTTTTGCAATCATGTTTATTGTTTAGCAGTTTATAAAAAAAGCACCTTGTTTAGTATATGTTGCAAACGTCTGCCTACTCTCACCGCAGCCCGATATATGTCGTATTCGGCCTACAAAATGGACATTTTATATGTAAAAATTTGTTTGTTTTGTAATTAAACTGTATGAGAAATCAGCAAGCTGCTTCTACTCTCTCACTTTCAAAACTCTTCTTACACAAAACTGGAGACGGTCCTCCTAAACAGTTTCCACTCGTCTGCCGTTGCCTCTTCTCCACCCCTCAAATTTAGTTAATGTACTTGTCCTAGATATCATAATAACTTTACTTAATCCTAGTGATTAAAAAGTAATCTGTTACACTATGCATTTAACGTATCTTGCTTTCTTGAATAGCCCCTTAAATTTTACCTAACTATTTTCTCATAGAAAATCACCATCTCGTCCACCAGAAATTAATAACGATTAACAAAAATAATCGTCTATTATTTCGATCAATGTAACGATTGGTTAATACTGCAAAACTTCTGGAACACGGCCGTCGAACAATTAACTGAGTAAATTGAAGGAGTCACATCCTGACTGAAATTGTGATTTACATAAACAGCTTACAGGTTGTGAGTTAACGAGCATTGCGTTCTCATTCAAACATATGGCTGAAAGAGTCAGCCTACAGGAATTGTGAAACGAATCCTGTCGTCCAGGACGCGTACCACAAAGGGCGCAGATTCACCACGAGATGGGGAAACTCACAGGCTTCTATTGTCTATCGAGGCCTAAGAGCTGTAGTGTGCATGTGACACAGACGAGAACCTATGTCATAGGGAAACACAGTAGAAGCCATTGTGACCAAGGAGTCATAGCAGTGTTAAAAATGGCGAACCTAAGATTGGCCCTAAAGGGCGACATCTGTGAAAACTGTTTAATTACGTAGCAATGCAGGGAATCAAGCCACAGTAATTTTAATCTGCCATCTTCGATAAACTTTCATGGTGGCCAATAAAACTTGAATATTGATCATACCTATAACAGTTCAGGATTTACTGTCACAGTCAAATTAACAAGTTTTGTAACAAAGACCTGAATGCTAAAATCTGCACTCTTTGGTCGATCTTAAGAATCGACATTTCATATAGAAGTGCATCATTAAAATGACAAACGTTGTAAATATCAACTCTTTAACTTTATTTGTCTAAAAGATATAGTAAATTTAAATTATCAGTATTTTCAGTTAAGCATCATATCATCTTTTCCTCCCCACAAAACACATTGAACGATGACAGCATGACACCTTATTGAATCATTAGGTAGCAGAATATTTGTTGTAAAATTTATTATATAATAGCTACTTTTGTTCTTTATTTTTTTTATCAGAAAGCACATTGGTGTAAGGCTACTGGTCGTGGCATTCAAAGCTAATAAGGAAATTGTATTGGTTTTATGTCAAAGAATTTAACGTTTATTATGTAATGGATATTATTGTTACTTTATCTAGAACGCGAAAGTGGTCAACCATGGGTTATGTAAATATGTCAAAATGTAGAATAATGTAGACAATCAGATGGACGGCTTCAGGGAAGGGAACTGACTTAGTTAAGCGACAGTGCCCGGTACGCGGGAAACGCGGCAGGGGAAGGGCAGAGACAGTGCTGGTGCAGAGGCGAAAGCGGGCAGTTCTGGTCTAGACACAAAAGGGTGCAGTAGGGATTGAGACGCGAAAGCGGACAGTCGGTCTTTAGGCAGCTAGGAAGTGAAGCGACTTAGAAAATTTCGCGTTGTGTGGTATCGCAGGATTTGGTCTCTGAGCAGTGAGCACCCGCGCACCTGGTGTGAACTCTTCACTTTTCCCATAGTTAATGAGGTGGATTGTTGGACCTTTAATTCACGATGGATTGTGAATGATCGAACCGTGTCAAATGGATATGCGCTCGAGTGTAATATTAACTCTAAATACGCCCACTTTCGCTATTAGTTTGCTTTCTGAATAAACATTATTCTAACCACATCGCAACTGTGAGGCCTACATCATTTATGGGTCCGTAATGTAGCTCTCGATATTATTATTACTGTTATTATATATTTTGTTAACTTTGTATTTCGCAAACTTGCCATCAGCCAGAAAATTTAACCAAAGGGTTACAAATGTGTAATTTAGGGCGTGTAATGCGACACTTATGGTTCTACATCTACATCTACATGGGTAGTCTGTAAATCACATTTAAGTGCCTGGCAGAGGTTTCATCGAACCACCTTCACAATTCTCTATTATTCCACTCTCGTATAGCGCGCAGAAAGAATGAACACCTGTTATCTTTCCGTACGAGCTCTGATTTCCCTTATTTTATCGTGGTGATCGTTCCTCCCTATGTAGGTCGGTGTCAACAAAATATTTCACATTCGGAGGAGAAAGTTGGTGATTGGAATGTCGTGAGAAGATTCCGTCGCAACGAAAAACGGATTTATTTAAATGATTTGTAGCCCAAATACTGTATCATTTCTGTGACACTCTTTCCCATATTTCGTGATAATACAAACGTACTGCCTTTCTTTGAACTTTTTCGATGTATTCCGTCAGTCCTATCTGGTAAGGATCCCACACCGCGCAGCAGTATTCTAAGAGAGGACGGACAAGAGTAGAGTAGGCAGTCTCCTTAGTAGGTCTGTTACATTTTCTAAGTGTCCTGCCAATAAAACGCAGTCTTTGCTTGGCCTACCCCACAACATTTTCTATGTGTTCCTTCCAATTTAAGTTGTTCGTAATTGTAATACCTAGGTATTTAGTTGAATTTACGACTTTTAGATGAGACTGACTTATCGCGTAACCGAAGTTTGACGAGTTCCTTTTAGCACTCATGTGGATGACCTCACACTTTTCGGTATTTAGGGTCAACTACCACTTTTAGCACCATTCCTATATTTCTTCTAATCGCTTTGCAGTTTTTTTTCGATCTTGTGATGACTTTATTAGTCGATAAACGACAGCGTCATCTGCAAACAATCGAAGACGGCTGCTCAAATTGTCTCCCAAATCGTTTATATAGATAAGGAACAGCAAAGGGCCTATAACACTACCTCGGGGAACGCCAGATATCACTTCTGTTTTACTCGTTGAGTTTCCGTCAGTTACTACGAACTGTGACCTCTCTGACAGGAAGTCACAAATCCAGTCACATAACTGAGACGATATTCCATAAGCACGCAATTTCACTACGAGCCGATTGTGTGGTACAGTGTCAAAAGCCTTCCGGGAATCCAGAAATACAGAATCGATCTGAAACCCCTTGTCAGTAGCACTCAACACTTCATGTGAATAAAGAGCTAGTTGTGTTTAACAGGCAGGATGTTTTCTAAACCCATGTTGACTGTGTGTCAATAGACCGTTTTCTTCGAGGAAATTCATAATGTTCGAACACAATATGTGTCCTAAAATCCTGCTGCATATCGACGTTAACGATATGGCCCTGTAATTTAGTGGATTATTCATGCTACCTTTCTAGAATATTGGTGTGACCTGTGCAACTTTCCAGTCTTTGGGTACGGATCTTCCGTCGAGCGAACGGTTGTATATGATTGTTAAGTATGGAGCTAATGCATCAGCAAACTCCGAAAGGAACCTAATCGGTATACAGTCTGGACCAGAAGACTTGTTTTTATTAAGTGATTTAAGTTGTTTCACTACTTCGAGGATATTTACTTCTCCGTTACTCATGTTAAGGCGGCGCCCCGGGTAGTGGACCCATTATTACAATGTTGCAGTCATGCTGCGGGTATCTACAAGATATGGCATCAAGTCACAGCTGGTAGAGATTGAGGGAACTCAGACAGCACAATGGTGCATCACTGACATCCTACATCCTTGTGTCTTACCTCACGTGCAACAATATCAGGGTGCCATTTGTCAACAGGACAATGCCCGTTGTCTCATGGTACAGATCTCCATGAATTATGTAGGTGGTGTTGAGTTTCACCCACGACAAGCAAGATCCATAGATCTGTCTTCGATAGAACAAGTGTGGGACCACCTAGGACTTCAGTTCAGTTCAACTGCCAATAACCGAGATACAAAGGACCATACATATCACTTGTGGGCCATCTTGCCTCAGGAGGAGATACAACAGCTTTATGACACCGTTTAGGACTGTATCAATCTATGCATCCATGCTCGTAATGTCAGGTTCTTTGTAAATTAGACTCCATCTAAATTAGACTCCATCTTGTAATCACTGCAATAATGTTACATAATCTCTGAACCGACGCAGTCTCACTTCGTTTCCGCCCTTCCCGTTCTGGATACTTCACTTTTTTTGTGAGGGAGTTACATATTTTTACATGCAACGTCTTTCAGTTACATCTGAAAGTATACAAAGAAGTCACCTGACAGGCAATTTTGATTGTTCAGCTTTAGGTGTTACTGTGTACAAACATATGAAAAGGGTAAGGTAAGCGGTGGTAATTATATCGTTATTTGTTTATGTAGATATATGGTCTTCTTGGATTTAGTTTTATGCAGACATTGCTTATTGACATCATATACTTCTGACGTGTGTAATATTTTAGCGCGACTAACAAACTATTGAAAACTGTATAGAATTTAGTCTGTTAATAAACTGTGTCCTGATTTCTGAGCAGTAGATCTCGGGATGGATATAGATACTAACTGTGGGTGTAAGTGTTGTTTGAGTGTTCATAAGAGTGCAGTAACAGCTGAACATCAAATAGTTTTCCTTGAACAGTACAATAGAAACTCGTACTTGCAAATATGATATAGATACTGTATTTGCTTTTGTGACTTCATTACTTGAAAATATCAAACAATAAAACGACGCGGTCAAAGGGCACAAGCGATCAGTTATTCGCATCTTTTCTTTGCGGAGGTACTTTTTGTGTAGCCTTTCAGGCAGATAGCTAACAACATGGTTTAAGAATCGTGAAAGAAGATTGTATGCGTGGAAAAGACCTGGAGACTGTGGAAGGCTTCAGATAGATTATATAATGGTATGACAGAGATTTAGGAACCATTTTCAATTGTAAGACATTTCCAGGAGCAGATATGGCCTCTGACCACAATTTATTGATTATAAACTGTAGATTAAAACCCGATAATCTGCACAAAGGTAGGAATTTAAAGAGATGGAACCTGGATAAAATGAAAGAATGGGAGATTGTAGAGAGTTTCGGAGAAGGAATTAGGGAACGATTGAGAAGAACAGGTCAAAGGAATATAGTAAAAGAAGAATGGGTAGCTTTGAAAGATAAAATAGTGAAAACAGCAGAGGATCAAGTAGTTAAAAAGACGAAAGCTAGTAGAAATCCTTGGGTAACAGAACAGATATTGAATTTGATTGAGGAAAGGAGAAAATTTAAAAATGCAATAAATGAAGCAGGCGAAAAGGAATACAAACGTCTCAAAAATGAGATCGACAGGAAGCGCAAAATAAGTAAGCAGTAATGGCTAGAGGACAAATGTAAGGATGAAAGAGCATATATTACTAGCAATAAGATAGACACGGCCTACAGGAGAATTAAAGAGACCTTTGGAGGAAAGAGAACCACCTGTATAAGCGCTCAGGTGGAAAACCAATCCTGAGCAAAGAAGGGAAAGCAGAGAGATGGAAGGAGTATATAGAGGGTCTATGCAAGGGCGATGTACTTGAGGGTAGTATTGTGGAAATGGAAGAGGACGAAGATGAAGATGAGCTGGGAGATATGATACTGAGCGAAGAATTTAACAGAGCACTGAGAGAACTAAGTCGAAACAAGGCCTCGGGGGTAAACAACATTTCGTTAGAGCTACTGACAGCCATGGCAAAACTCTTCCATCTGGTGAGCAGGATGTATGAGTCAGGCGAAATACCCTCAGGCTTCAAGAAGAATAAAGTAATCTCAGTTCCAAAGAAAGGAGGTGCTGACAGGTGTGAAAATTACCGAACGATTAGTTTAATAAATCACGGTACTAAAATACTAACACGAATTCTTTACGGAAGAATGGGAAAACTGATAGAAGCCGACCTCGGGAAGCTCAGTTTGGGTTCCAGAGAAATGTAGAAACGCACGAGGGAATTCTGACCCTACGACTTATCTTAGAGGATAAGTTAATGAAAGGCAATCCTACATTTGTAGCATTTTTAGACTTAGAGAAAGCTTTTGACAATATTGACTGGAATATCCTCTTTCAAATTCTGAAGGTGGCAGGGGTAAAATAGAGGGGGCGAAAAGCTGTTTACAATTTGTGCAGAAAACAGACAGCAGTTATAAGATTCGAAGGGTACGAAAGGTAAGCAGTAGTTGAGAAGGAAGTGAGACAGGCTTGTACCGTATCCCCAATGTTATTCAATCTGTAGATTGAGCAAGCAGTAAAGGAAACAAAAGAATGAAGTAGGAATGAAATTCCAGGGAAAAGAAATAAAAACTTTGTGGTTAGCCGATAACAATGTAATTCTGTCAGAGACAGCAAAGGACTTGGAAGAACAATTGAACGGAATGGACAGTACGGAGTGGAGCCATGTATGGAAGTGAAACATGCACAGTAAACAGTTTAGACAAGAACAGAGCAAAAGTTTTGAAATTCGGTGCTACTGAAGAATGCTGAAGATTAGACTGGTAGATCAAGTGACTAATATTGAGATTGTTGTTCTTGTGGTTTTCAGTCCAGTGACTGGTTTAATGCAGCTTGTAAGAGGTCCATGATTAAAGAATTTGTTGCTAGCGCACTTGAGCAGATGTAATTTCGATGGATTGCTTACGCGCTGCCGCGCTGCCTGCGATATGTGAGCTATAAGAGAATCTCAGACCAGAGAGCAGTGTTGTATGCAGTAAGAGCAGTGTCTGTAGCAGTAGGAGTAAGTCGTTGCTAGTAGTCGCGTGCATCGAGTTGGCTGGGCCGGTCGTGTGGAGCGATGGCGGGGCCTGGGCGTTGTAGTATAAGGTAAAAGCAGCCTCGCGCATATGTACTATTGTAATATCAAGTCCCACGCAAATGTTTTTAAAAATCTCTTAACAATAATCTTTCTTATAAAAATTAACTTTTGGCAGTCATTCATCTCAATTTAAAGAATTTACTAATTTCTCCAGTGCGTGTGCACTTTATTTCACTTCTTCGTATGTTTAATTCATGTAAAAATACTAAAGAGTTTTGCAGTGCATGTGCACTTTGTGTCATTTGTTAATATATTTTGTACTCAGTGCGTGTGCACTATATTTCATTTCTTAATATGTTCTGCACTTATATTATTTATCAGTAATGTTATATATATATATACTCTCCGATTCAATGAACGCCACCCAGTTAGACACACCTGATATGCAAAATTTGCATAGTGAACAGATAAATGTTTCTAACGAAAATAAACAATGTCGTCAAAATATGTCAGATTTTTTTGATTCCGATGTAGTGACCAACAGCGCACATCCAATCCGCAAACCTTTTTGTGAATCAGACGACGACCAAATGGTTACACAAAACGTAACAAATGCAGATTCACCATCATACAGCACAGAAAATAGAGTCGCTAATTTTGGCTGGGATCAAGTTGTATTGCTACAAATTAATGAATCGTACAAACAGCTCAATGAAAATCTCAAGCAGTTAAATGAAAAATATGACAGGTCGATCAAACAAACTAAGGAGAACTTTAAACAAATTAATGAAAAACTTGACACCTCTATTGAACAGGCTACTGAACAGATTACAGCCGTTACCGAGCAATGTAACGAAGCTAAAGGACAATTACGTGAAGAAATTATAGTTAGTGCTAGGAATAGTAGTGAAGAAATTAGATCCGTTGCACAAGAAATATATAGTACGCATGCAGACACCACGAAATTACTTAGAGATGAAATTAGTGCAGTTGCTAAACAATGTTCAGAAAACGCAACACAGTTACGCGACGAGTTTAAATTAATGTTAGCAGAACTTTCACGCACTCCGGATGCGAAAGTCGGTAAGAAATTTGAACAACAGAACAGCCAACTTCACGAAGGTTTTAAAGTGACAGAAATGAAAAATATTTCAGTCTCTAACACGTCACAGCATATGCCACATCTTGAACATTTGTCACACTCACACAGCCAGTGTAACTTAGGTGATTTACAGAGAGTACGTGACTTAGATTACGAACAGACACAGACAAACAGATTATTATACAATCCTGAACCAGTTCAGACATTCAGAGACGATCATTGCGATATAAGCACTTTCTATCCGTGGGAAAATTTAAGGTATTTCAGAATGACAGAACACAGATACACTCTTTGGACTGGATACAACAATTTTTTTTTCAATTTTCACCGGCATTCGCTGTAACGCAGATACTAAAATTTATTTGCAGCGCGTAAGTGACGTCAGGGGATTCATTACACTTCGATGAATATGTGCCGTAGCGTGTACAGGGCCCTGAGACGTAGTAGTGCTATTTCCTCTTTAGTTTTCTGCACTGCTGTCTTCTCTTTTACTATCCTTTATATCTACCAAAACAACTCTTCAGCTATCGATCTATCTAGGATCAGGAATGAGTGAAGAAAATCAGATATGACGAGTTTTACTTGAAAGTGACAATTTTCATTAGACACTACCGAAATTACAAGAAATACCAGTATACTTTTAATAACAGACAAAAATTTAATTATCAGTATCATCAAAATTATCAGCAACACCAAACACCTTTTGGCAACAGTAGAGCCCACAACAACAACAAAACCAGCCGGTTAGCATACCTAACCAATAATATAGTCTCCAAGGTCAACCAAACTTTAATGTTTCGCCGGCTACACATATAGCGTCGGCTCTGCCAAATAGTAACGCACAGCAACAAGGAAATCACTACGTACAGAAGACACATCATTTCAATTCCTATCGCAACGCACCGTATAGCAATGATTATCATGACGGACGCAAAAGTAATGAGCACAGTTTTCAGCGTAACAGTCGGTCTTACCAGCAGCAGAATCATCCGCAACAACAGATTAGCATGAATGAACCAGACAGTCGGAATCGTCCCGAACCTAATACGTCAGGAAGAAATACCAGAACAGAACAAATAGTTGAAATGCCATAGCATCCTCCTGCAAATAACAGTATGTCAGAAAGATTTTGACTAGATACAGTACAGTTTGCATCTTCTAGCAACGTAGGCACTACTTTTGACACACACAATCTTGTGCACGAAAATGTTATTACTTTCGGCGACATCCGAGACACACTTTTACATGAAAAACCAGTTATGCAAAAAAACCATTTCCCACCATGTCATTGAAGTAATGTTACCATTAGAAACCATTACACTGTACGCAATAACATTCTGTTTCGCCACTCTCACTCTGACAGCAACAATTGGTTATTATGTATTCCTGACGAGCTTGTTAACAAATTAATTTGGTATACTCATTTAAGTTACGCACATTATGGAGCCAGAAAATGTTTTCTTATACTGAGACAGAACTGTTATTTTACCAACATGTAGAAACGTATTCGACGAGTTTTAGCGTCATGTAAAATCTGCCAGAAAGCTAAATCATTTCTCCGATCTATATATCCAAGTATCACGCTTCTTCAAACCCTTGTGAACGACTAATGAATGAAATTGGTAAACTATGTAGAGTATACTGCCATAAAATACATTGATTTGGATACACACATAGTCTCATTCCAGGATGTAATTAACTCCATACCAAATGAATCTACTATGCTATCTCTGACTGTTATATCGAAAAAAGTTGAACCACCTAAGAAAATTAAAGAATTAGTATTTTTTCCTACATCTCGTCGACTACGCCACCATGAAATAATTGACATTGCGCTCAACAACATCAAACGTGCCGCAGAACGCCGGAGAAGACAGCAAAAACCGGTTTGTACACACCGTGACTTTCACATTGGACAGAAGATATTAGTACGCATACACTATTTATCGAACAGAGGAAAGAGTAGATGCAGTAAATTTGAGCTTCTATACGCTGGCCCATATAGCATTCGCAGCATTCCTCACCCCTATGTACTACTGTCGAAACTCTGAGAACCAGAAAAAGCAAAGGCAATCACCATGTCTCCAATATTAAACCCTTTATTGAATGAAGATACTTCATGATTTATCACACTGTAATGCCATTTCCTGATATTTATATGGCCACTTATGCAATTATATTTACGTGACTACTTACTGATAATGATCGTAATTTTTTCTTGGCAAGTGCCCGGCGAGGTAAGGTTAGCAGGTCCCTTTTCTTGTCGTTAGACATCAGACCGTGCACATTTTCCAGTTTTTGTGTATGTATGATTGTTTTCCTATCGAAAGTAGATTTTTTTTCTCTGTATGCGCTATGAAATCTTTAAGATGTAACAAACACCAGTTGACATTGACATTTTGCCTTATGATATCTCAATATCTTGACTATTTTACATTTTTTGCTACTACATTATGACACTGTGTGTACATTTTTTGCACTTGGAAACCGTCCATGTTTTTGACATAATACGTTTTCTGTCATGCTATGCTGTGTGCTTAGTTATATCACTAGAAACAAGTTTTTATTTAATGGGTATATGATTTAAATGCAAGATATTAATCCTTATTCATCATTTTCTGAAAGCCATACCGCGTAAAAGAAATAAATGAAACAGTCACAGTGGTTTACTATGAAATGGAAATTTCACTATCGGAATGAACGAAAGAAAATGCAATATCTTGTCATGAAGAGTAACTGGATCAGAATCAACAAGCATTAACAAGAATATACTATACACATCGTATGATAGCAGTCTCGACTAATTATTTTTCGGTCAGAATACGAGGCGATTGATGCAAGCTGTCAGACAGGACTACACATGTTAATTTTAGTGATGAAATATGCTAGACGTAAGAAACTCTATGCTATGAATAGTTGTATGAAGTAAATGGTAATATGAATAATGAAGAGTCTATTTTATGATTATGAATAGTTGTATGAAGAATATGGTAATATGTGTAATTAAGTTTTTCTTTGCAGATGATGGTAATGATGAAGTTTATATGTTTACTGTTAGTTAAGAAATGCTATGTAGTTATTTAAGTATTTGTTGCAGTTCATTTTGACAGTATGTGTTATGTCACATAGTATAATGACTGAATGTTTTGGGAAAGACAGCAAGAGTACACACATATTAAGTACATGTTTCATTACCTGTTAATTCGAAGTTTACTACTTTTCAGCATAATATACATTTTTTCTTTCAGGTCAATAATCCATTTTGTATTTTTTCCAGGAGAAGCTTTTCATGATATTAATACGCTATAAGCACTTAGTTATGAAACCTATTCTAATACTTGCATTTTTTTACCCAGTTATGTCTATCATTCATGAATGTGATCACATATACTATACTTGTTTCATAACCTTGCTACAGCTGACTCACAACGAATGATGTTAATAATCCTTATTTCCAGCAATAAGTCAATCAAATATTTTCATTCCCCAGCAATTAACTATCGATCCAACGCAATACACTGGTAGCACAAAAAAAAATTATTACCAGTCCCAACTATTACCAGTATACAACTAAATAATGCAACCAGTTTAAGATATATTTCTAGTCCTAAATATAATGCAAATTTCTCTGATGTATTGAATCCATTATATCTATGTATTATTGGACTGCAGACCTTGAGTAATAGTTACAATGTGTTACATTTTAAATATGTCTTATGTCACTTGCATGATATCACATATAAAAACTAACAGCTTGATGCTACACACAATAACTCTTGGTTTGAATGATGACTTCTGAGTAATATGGTAATGAGATGACTTATGCATAAACGCCATGCCAATTAATTTCTGTAAATAATATTTTGTTATACTCTATAAATGCTATGCCAATGATTACTGTAAAGAGATGACTTACGCATAAATGCAATGCCAATGATTACTGAAAACTCTAATGAGCTGACATGATGCCAATAATTACTGTAATGAGATGAGTTATGAATATGCTATGCTATTAATTACTGTAATTAGATGACTTATGAATAATGTTCTGTAATAATTACTGTAATGAGATGACATGCATAGATGCTATGCCAATAATTTCTGTAAATATTATTTAGTTATACTCTATAAATGCTATGCCAATGATCACTGCAACGAGATGACTAACGCATCAATGCTATGCCAATAATTACTGTAATGAGATGACTTATGATGCTAATGATTACTGTAATATGATGACTTATGCATAAATGCTATGCCAATAATTTCTGTAAATAATATTTTGTTATACTCTATAAATGCTATGCAAATAATTACTGTAATTAGATGACTTATGCATAAATGTTATGTCAATGATAACTGTAATGAGATGACCTACGAATAATGTTCTGTAATACTCCATATATATACTACTTAAATGCTGTGTAAATAGCCAATGAATGCCAATAATGATTCAGATCAGTTGATACTATAGTGTGATTCTGAATGATGACTAGCATAAGACTTAATGTATCCTTCATTTTCTGACCTAATTACCAGCAATTACTGCAACATCCGTATGTCCTGTCCATCCTCATGGTCATGGAGCACTATATTTGGTTTTTGCACTAATTCTACTTTGATGTAAGAGTATGGATTCTACAAGAATGTGGTGTTGACATATCAAGCTGTCCACCACCCTGAACGATGGAGATGTTATAATGGTCCTAATGTTTGGTGTACCTAATGTACTACCAAAATGATGGCATGCAATATTAATACAATATTTCAGTGTCCTGGCTACACTGATAAATCCTTCAGGGAAGAGAAATTTATATTGTCTCACTTGGTGTTGTGCTTCTGTAGAAAGATATAGACTTTCAGCACACCTACGTGCAACCCACTGTGCTACAACCATGATGCTATCCTTCCCATTCCTTTCCTAGTTCTTGTAAAATAGTAAAGACTTATACAGAGCATTTAAATTCTTGTAAAATTTTTAAGACTTTTACAGTGTGTGTGCACTTTATTTCATTTCTCAATATGTTTAAATTCTTGTAAAATGATAGAGGCTTCCGCAGTGCGTGTGCACTCTATTTCATTTCTTAATATGTTCTGTACTTACATTAATATCAGAAATGTTATATATATATATATATATATATATATATATATATATATATATATATATATGGATATACTCTCTGACTGTAGACTTAGTAAACTAAACAGATTATAGAAAAATTTGTTGCTCATGGCAAGTCCAATTGACTCCCCACTGCTGCCAAATTTTTGCCCCCACCCCCCCAGTGGAGGGTTATGTAAGAGGTACATGATTAAAGAATTTGTTGCTAGCGCACTTGAACAGATGTAATTTCGATGGATTGCTCACGCACTGCCTGCGATATGTAAGCTATAAGAGAATCTCAGACCAGAGAGCAGTGTTGTATGCAGTAAGAGCAGCGCCTGTAGCAGTAGGAGTAAGACGTTGCTAGTAGTCGTGTGTATCGAGTTGGCTGGGCTGGTCGTGCGGAGCAATGGCGGTGCCTGAGCTTTGTAGTATAAGGTAAAAGCAGCCTTGCGCATATGTACTATTGTAATGTCAAGTCCCACGTAAATGTTTTTAAAAATCTCTTAACAATAATCTTTCTTATAAAAATTAACTTTTGACAATCATCTGAATTTAAAGAATTTACTAATTTCTCCAATCCATGGTCATCCCAATTATTGTAAAGAAAAATCAGTAGTTTCTTTTTATACATTACAAATCTATCGGCCAGCATTGCACTGGGCTGTGGCAGAAAAATTTCTTATAGGAGCAGATATACATAAGCGTTATCTGGCGACCTTATTGAGGTAAGAATTATAATTTATTCAGTATGATCTTTCAGGGCCTTGACGCAGCACTGCTGATGTCCAAAATTTACCAGTTTAAATTTACCGTCAATTATTGAAAGGTTATATATGAGCCACAATTTGATTGAGAGATTAGTCACATTGTATTATTGGTAGGTTACGGAATTTTTTTATTGGGAGGCTATGCTGAATGTGCATGATATAATTAATATTATTTTTACTGTTGGGAGGTTTCGGAATTTTTATCTGTTGGGAGGTTACACTTATTCGATGTGAGGTTACAAGCTCTCCATGCTAATATGTCCTGTGCAAGTCTCTTTATCTCCAAGTAACTATTGCAACCTACATCTTTCCGAATCCGCTTCCTGTATTCATCCATTGGCCTCCCTCTTTGATTTTTACGCCCCTCCCCCTGACTCCCACGCTTCCCTCCAGTACTAGATTTGTGATCCTTTGATGTCTCAGAGTGTATCCTACCAACCAATTTCTTCACCTAGTCAGATTGTGCCACAAAGTCCTTTCCCCCATTTCTGTTCAGTAGCTCCTCATTATTTACGTGATCTACCCATCTAACCTTCAGCATTTTTTTTATAGCACCACACTTACTAAGTTTCTTTTCTCTCCTTGTCTAAACTGTTTATCATCCATGTTTCACGTCCATACGTGGCTACACTCCATACAAATACTTTCAGAAAAGACTTCCTGACACTTAAATCTATATTCAATGTTGGCAAATTTCTCTTCTTCAGAAACGCTTTTCTTGCCGTTGCCAGTCTGCATTTTTATCCTCTCTACTTCGACTATCACCAGTTATTTTTCTGCCCAAATGGCAAAGCTCATCACTACTTTGTCTCATTTCTTAATCTAATTCCTCAGCATCACCTGATTCAATTCGACCACATTCATTATCCTCGTTTTGCTTTTGTTGATATTCATGTTATGTCCTCCTTTCAAGACACTATCAATTCCATTCAGTTGCTCTTTCAAGTCCTTTCCGGCTGTGACAGGATTGCATTGTTGTCGGCTAACCTCAAGCTTTTTATTTCTTCTGCCTGGACTTCAATTCCTATCCCAATTTTTTTTTGTTTCCTTTACTGCTTGCTCAAAATACAGATTGCATAACATCGGGGATAGGTAATAACCTTGCCTCACTCCCTTCTCAACCGCTGCTTCTCATTAATGCCTCTTGACTCTTATAACAGGCATTTGGTTTCTTTACAAATCGTAAATAGGCTTTTACTCTCTGTATTTTACGCCTGCTATCTTTAGAATTTGAAATATAGCATTCCAGTCAACATTGTCAAAAGCTTTTTCTAAGTGTACAATGCTGTAAACGAAGGTTTGCCTTTCCTTTACCTAGCTTCTAAGATAAGTCGTAGGGTCAGTATTGCCTCGCATGCTCCTACATTTCTATGGAATCTAAACTGATATTCCCTGAGATCAGTAGCTACCAGCTTTTTCATCCATCTGTAAAGAATTCGTGTTAGTGTTTTGCACCCGTGACTTACTAACCCGATAGTTCGGTAATTTTCACATCTATCAACACCTGCTTTCTTTGGAATTATTATATTCTTCTTGACGTCTGAGCGTATTTCCCCTGTCTTATACAGTCTGCTCACCAGATGTAATAGTTATATCATGACTGGCTCTCCAAAGGCTATCACAAGCTCTAACGGAATGTTGTCTAGTTCTGGGGTCGTGTTTCGACTTAGGTCTTTCAGTGCTCTGTCCAATTCTTCACGCAGTATCACATCTCCCATCTCGTCTTCATCTATGTCAGCTTCCATTTCCACAATATTGCCCATCTCCCATGTACAGACCCTCTAATTACTATTTCCGCCTTTCTCTTTTTTGCTTATGACTGGTTTTCCATCTGTTCTCTTGATATTCATACAGGTGGTTCTCTTTATAGTCCCTTTCGCCTGATTGATTTACTGCATTTTTATATTTTCTCCTTTTGTCAGTTAAATTCATTATCTCGTCTGGTACCCAAGGATTTCTACTAGTCATCGTCTTTTTACCTATTGATACTCTGCTTCGTTTATTATCTCATCTATTAAAGGTACCCATTCTTCTTCTACTGTATTCCTTTGCTCTGTTCTTGTCAATAGTTACACAATGCTCCCTCTTAAACTCCTCAGAACTTCTGGTTCTTACAATTTATCCAGCCCCATCTCCTTAAATTTCTACCTTTTGCAATTTCTTCAGTTTTAATCTACGGTTCATAAACAATAAATTATGATGAGAGTCCACATCTGCACCTGGATATGTCTTACAATTTAAAATCTGGTTCCTAATTACCATTATATAACCAACTGGAAACCTTTTACCGGTGACTCTAGGTCTCTTCCACGTACACAGCATTCTTTCACGATTCTTAAACAAAGTGTTAGCTATGAGTAAATTATGCTCTATGCAAAGTTCTACCTGGCGGCTTCCTCTTTCATTCCTTTCTCCCAACCCATATTCATCTACTATTTTTCCTTCTCTTCCTTTTCCTACTATCGAATTCCAGTCACCCATTACTATTAAATTTTAGTCTCCCTTAACTATTTTAATGATTTCTTTTACCTTGTCACACATTTCTTCATTCTCTTCATCATCTGCGGAGCTAGTTTGCTTATAAACTTGTGCTACTGTGGTGGATGTGGGCTTTGTGCCAATCTTGGCTTCAATAAGGCGTTCACTATGCTGTTCATAGTAGCTTATCCGCGTTCCTATTTTTCATTCATTATTAAAGCTACTCCTGCATTACCCGTATTGGATTTTGTATTTATAACCCTGAATTCACCTGACTAGAAGTCCTGTTCCTCCTGTCACCGAAATTCACTAACTCCCACTATATCCAGCTTCAACCTATCTATTTCCTTTTTTAAATTTTCTGACCTACCTGCCGAATTAAGGGATATGACATTTCACAGTCCGATAAGTAGAACGCCAGTTTAGTTTCTCATGAAACGATATGCTATTGAGTAGTCCCCATCTGGAGATCCAAATGGTGGACTATTTTACCTCCGAAATATTTTCACAGGGGGATACTATCGTCATTTAAGCATACAGTAAAGCTGTATGCCCTCGGGAAAGATTACCTCTTTAGTTTCCCTTGCCTTCGCAGTGCTATCATAGTAAGGCCGTTTTGTTTGAGAAACTGATTTCCCTCTTCTGGCACCATACGTTTGTCTGACCTCTCAACAGATACCCCTCCATTGTTGTTGCATCTACAGTGTGGCTATCAGTATCCCTGAGGCACACAAGCCTCCCCACCAATGTAAGGTCCATGGTTCACAGGGGGATGTACAAAGGTAGCAGCGATAATTAGAGAAGCCCAAGTTATCTACAACTTTACCAGACTGTAGTTGTAGGAGTAGAAGGTCTTGCAAGACAGACAGAGGCTGAGTATCTGTACAATGTGGAGACAGTATGCAGACTTTCAAATAGAAAATGAATGAAATGAGATGGCCCTCAACTACGTACCCTCTGACTCAGAGTTGCGATATTACGTTGTCTAGGGCTGGGATACATAGTTGCTGCATTACAGGCCAAATACTGTTGAGTCTGCAGCATACGATAAGAATGCACACATGAATCGAATGGTCGAAGGTTTCCATCACGCGGCAATTGCGAATTATGAAAGTAACATATAAATTTATAAATGAAAAAAATGCAATTAAATAAAATCTGCAGGTACTATTGTAACGTCCCCTTAGAAAAATTAATACATGACTGTGCTTAAACTGACACACAATATTTTGTTAGCGCAACGCAATCTGACTTTCAAAATTCCCTACAAAAGAATGGCCCTGACTAACATTAAACTATACCTTTCACAAATCACTTACCTCACAAAAATCTTCGCTGCTCAAGCTACTGCAATACAGCGAGCGCCACTACTGCCAGCTAAATAAAAGATTCAAACTGTGGAAGGCACTAACTACTGGTAGGGATAGTTAGCAAATGGAAGATATCAATAGAGAACAAACAATGTATTTACCTTGATATCATCATATATAAATATAGCAGTTCATGACAAATTTCAAAACTCCGCCATCTCTCTCCCCACATCCACCACTGCTGGCGGCTCACCTCCAACTGCGCAACGCTACGCGCTGTTCACATCCAGCTGCCGCTGCCCAACACTACAATGGCGAGTATTACAACAATGCAAAGCAGCCACAGACTGCACACAGCACAGCCAGTGATTTTCATACAGAGGTGGCGTTACCAATAAAAAAACCTAAACAGCCTACTTACATAGCCCCCATGCTCCCCACTAAAAATTTTACAAATTGGATTGGGCAGTGGCCAATACAGATTTGAAAAATTTTTTTCATAATTACAATAACAAAGAAATCAAATGCACACACTTATTGATACAATGTTGGTCAAAAGCTAAAAATTTCTCACAGTCCATAAAGACAGTCCATATTGTTCATCACAGTAAAAATGCAGAGTTTTTCTCAAAGTCTGAGCAGTAAAGGAAAATGCACACAGAAGTAGTGGATTTCCATGCAGTCTTGAAGAAGTAGTGTTGTCCTTCCAACGGAAAGACAGTGCTGACTCTTGACATGCTGACAGATAATGGGCCATAACAGAGCAAACCCACAGCAGAGTCATTCGAAGTTTTGAAGAATATTGGTAGGTAGGTCATCACAGAGCAGACCCACTGTAGTCCTGGTAGAGATTGTGGTATTGGTGGGCCATCAAAACTGCAGACCTACTGTAGTCCTTGTAGAGACGGCCAGCAGCCATCTGTTGCGACTGTGCAGGTGCACAAACACCATCGAAGAGTCTTGCGGAGAATATAGCAAGTCCATAAACCACCACTTGTCCACTCACAAAAAATTTGTTTGACATGTCCTTAGAACCAACAATGCTGTTATCCAGTCCCTTGCTGAATTATTAACACACGTGCAAACACTAACAGTCCCTACTTCTCACATATTGTCCATATACTATGACCAAAAGAAACGTGTGCAGTGAAATGTAACTAACAAGTTAATAATATCATGAACTGGTGACAATTACAATTTTATAACATGAGAATACAATTACAAAGGTACAAAATACATCATTAAAGAACATAACAATACAGATAACATTTGTAGTAATACAGGCGTTACAAAAGAATAGAAATAGACATATACGTCAGTGTTACAGGAATTATGACATGAGTACATACATAAAAGATCAGAATAACTTTCGAAACATCAACTTCACACATGAGCATTAACACAAAACAGAATAAATAATGTCTAAACATCTTTAGAAAGTAAATAACACATTATTAATGCCAATTGTATTTTAGGATAACAGTATTCCTCATCATAGTGAATGTAACTTAGTATTAGAAGAGAAAAAATTCTATGCAACAGTACACAGAGACAGGAAGAAAACAAATACACAAGGGTACACAAACATATACTGGGATAACACAAAAGGGAAAGGACAGGGTTTGTTTTACTGCAGTATTTTGCATGGAGATCTCCCTTTGTTCATCATTATTCCCAAAAAGTCCTATCTAAGCCTGCTTTCTGTATTCTGGTCATATTTCTTTAAAAAAATTATTTCTGATTGTACAATACTCATTTGGGCCCAAATCTTTTTCATATAACTTCGCAATGCATTCTTTACCTATTCTCCATAGTCAGTTTCTTATATAGTCTACCCCCTCTTAAGCTAACTTAAATCTACTGAGCTCAGATGCTAAACTAAGGGACGAGGCAATGCAGCAGCACAAAACAAGTAACACAAACAGCAAGGACAAAAAAATTCAAATTTGCAAAGCAAGCTACAGTAAATCTAAATTACCAAGCAATTCAACATTACAACTAATAGAGGCAATGCGCAGCAAACAAGAGAAATAAATCAGTAGTAAACTGGCTTAGCAGAGTAACACAAATTCAAAGTCAGTAACGCTATGCCTGGCAAACAGCAGCAGAAAATGAAATACCTAAACATGACATAGCTCAAGCAGAAAAAATAGTACACTAAAGATAACAATGGAGACACGGGAAATGTATAATCACATCTTAATGTCTAAGTAATTAAAGTGGTGCACCACAACAACTTATTGTAAAAGAAATATTACCATGTACTTGAAAAGAATATTATGTATGCAGTTACTGTTACTAGTCCCTTCTTATTGTTCTTTCCTTTCCAAGTGCTCCTTTTTTGAAGAATGTGGATCACAAAATTATTATTTAATAGATCTTGATATCATCATATATAAATATAGCAGTTCATGACAAATTTCAAAACTCCGCCATCTCTCTCCCCACATCCACCACTGCTGGCGGCTCACCTCCAACTGCGCAACGCTACGCGCTGTTCACAGCCAGCTGCCTAACACTACAATGGCGAGTATTACAACAATGCAAAGCAGCCACAGACTGCACACAGCACAGCCAGTGATTTTCATACAGAGGTGGCGTTACCAATAAAAAACCTAAACAGCCTACTTACACTATCTTAACGACTTTATATGATGAGTACGACAGTAGAAGTACTTTTGAGAATGCAGTATATTTCTGCAAAAAACTTACTGCTGTCGATGGTCCAGCTATTAAATAAAACAATAGATTCCTACTTCACGTAATTAGTTACGAACAGGAACATAGCTCGGGAAATATTCACATCTGATTGCATACTACGACTACACTGGAGAAGTCACAGCCACGGAAGTCACACAAGAGCACAGGTCAGCACTCCGAAATATTTCTATCCTCGACGACCACGCAAAGACTGCTCCACTGTCCAAGTCTTTCCACCGACTACGCGTCTGTCGCACTGTCGCATCCAGCACTTCCCATGTCCTGCGCCGTACTGTGCGTGTCCTCTGCCGTCCTGTCCGCGTCCTGTGCCATACTCCCGAACTACCTCGTGTCCTCTTCATCAACACAGCGTCACAATTGAATTCCCAGTCAAGTGGCTGGACCGGCTGCTGTGCGACATCACACAAGCTGACGTTCAGCACCACGTGGTCGCTGCCGGCCCGAGGCTTTGATGAGCGTTCTGTGCGGCCGCCCCACCTCCGAACATATAACATTTCCAGGGCGCCACAACTCGCCCATTACCTCACACACCTCCACTTATTAAGATTTCGGCTGACCAGAATGTTCGAAAGTAGCACCCTTCAGTTCATACAAGTACATATAAAACAAATTTCAAAGAACAGAATTAAGTAATTAAAACGCCAGGCCAATAGTTTTTACCAAGATCTTTGTAGTAGTGTGGGAGCAGCATGAATTTCGAAATAACTTAAACTAACACAAATTATGAACGAAACGGCATATTAATTAAATGCCTGCATTTCAGTTATGCATGATCAATGTTTTGGACAAGAAATAAAATTTTTACAAGCACTTTCACTTTTGTGCGATTGTGTGAGCACTTCCTATGCCACTCACTCAGCGCCAAGGCACATTCTTGCACTAATTTTCATTTTCGTCGCATTTCACAGGCTCACACTGATCTTACCACGAAGTAGATCAACTCACATCAATCTTTTGACCCAGTGCCTCGCAGAAATCGTGTCTGCCTCTGAATTCAGAGTTCCACCGTTTATTGTGACAAATCTGTCTACATCGAACCCAAAGTTGAAACCCACCAACAAACCATTTCCCAAACCAACCAGGATCCTCGCTAAACATTCCCTCCAGCGGAAAACGATACTTTAGGAACAAAGTCACAAGGCAAACGACTGAATCACAGTAAGATCAACTTCCCATAAGTACTATTTAATTGGATTTAATCAATCCTTCCTGCCTCCACACACCAAAAATTTGTTTGCACATACAGTTACAATTTTAATACCCTTCAAAATGACCACTAAATTCTTTGCCACACTCTTATACAAAGCATAAATCAATATATATTTTACTGAAATCCACGAGGTCACTAACCTCCATGCAGCCTCAGTGCCTAAAATTCCCCCTTTTGCACACGTACAGTGCCGCAATAAACTAACAAATTACTAAAGAATCCCAAAGCAAGACATAAAAAATATCCCTCCAAATTTACTACCACTAATTACAAATTAGAACAGTTTTTCACTTCTGCTCTTTCTCTATATACCCTTAGCAATTTTAAACTTCTCTCGTTCCCACAACCAGAACGTTCTACGGTACCAACGGCAATCAGTCTCACTAGAATCACATTCCTCCTTCATATACCAATTCGTATGAACTTCCTTACGCAAACTGACCCCATCTACGCTATTTACTTCAGCCCTCTCTAAATTTTCTGTTAGTTCTTCCACACATTTCGCCGATTCACTTCCCACAGCACGCACAGCTTTACAGTTTTTCCCCTCCAAAACATCGACACTTACAGCTTCAACAAAATTACACATCAATTCACTATTAAACACTTTATCTTGCTGAAATAATACATCGATGCCTAAGTCAGCATTACCATAAATATTCATCTCAGCAACCATATCTGCTGATACACCTCTTAAATCACTGCATAAATTCACATCAGAAACCTTACTTTCCTCCATCGACAAATTAACTGTACGTGAATCGTACACAACTGTATCCTCCACCGCTACGTTACACAGATTGCTGCTACCTTGTACAATTTTGGGGCTTCCAGACTTCCTACCTTCCGCTGTGATCGGACACAAATCAGCACACACTGCCATTTCTACACACATTTCATCCAGATTAACCACTGATCCTACTTTACATACGTTCTCACATTCACACGCTGACAAAAGTTTTAGATCCACACATTCATCAATAAGATTCGTTTCGCCTTCATTCGTGACTAGAAACGCGTAAATTCCTTCCTCCAAAGCATCAATACCAGTAGCTTTTACATCATTACATAAATTCTCATTACTCTGTTCTTTTAAACAGAAACCACCTGTCTCCTCCGATACATTTTGAACTTCAACTGCTGGTGAGACCAACGCTAAGCCTCCCTTCGTAACATTGACGCTTTCCGCTGAAACACAATCACCGTAACTTGCAGCTGGCGAGACCAAAGCTATGCCGCCTTCACTAACATCGGCGCTTTTCACCTACTCACAAATACTTGTTACTACAGCACTTTCCTTACTGCAATTGCTACTATTTGCCAATACCTCTTCGGAACCATCCACACAATTTGCTTCCACAGAATTCATCTTCTCTTTAACTCTTTTTTGAACCACTGAATCTTTCCATTCATCAACATTCATACACTCATTCATTGCACATTCATAACTTACATCATTCCCCGCAAATTTATTCCCATTACCTTTACTTAAATCTGTCATAAATCTATGCTTCAGCCGTTCGTATCTGCTTTTATTGAAAGAGCCACCTATATAGGCTTCCTCTTTAGCATACTCCATATTACATATTTGTTGCCTTTCTCCAAATCTATCAACATTTCTTATTTCTTCCATCGCTATTATCTCCAGTCCTTTTCATCGCCTGTTTAGATCGCCATCCCTGTACCTGAGATGTGGGGAACATCAGTTTCCCGGCCGGTTGTTACGCGATTGCACTTCGGGAGAATTTCTCCCTTCAAATCTGCGTTTTTTACTTGGATCCCATTCACGGAAGTTATCACTCCTCTTCGCTCTTCGACTATTCTGCTCATTCCAGTTACTATCTCTCTGAGAATTCCTTTGATTTCTCTCATGATTATTATTTTTGTGGTAATTATTTGGATTCCCATTTTGATAACTACCACACGGTTTGACCTGAGGTTTGAACTTCATAGCCTTCTCTAATTTTTCTACAAATTCTAGAACTTCGTCCACGGAGTCGCTTGGACTATGGACAAGATCCCATTGCAACTCTACAGGTAATCACTTTTTTAACATGGTGATTTCCGTTAAAATCCCCAATGGATTTTTCATATGTATAAGTTTGCCAAGTTCGCGTTTGCAAAAATCTCTCATCGTCCCATTACCGAATCTGTAACTCGGCCCATTTAAGAACTCATTTAGGATCCGTGTCTGTTTTGCCTCTCTCCAAAATTTATTCAAAAAACACTTTTCGAACTCTTGGCACGATTCGCAGGAACTACATCTAATGTTTGCCCCGAGACTGTGGGTCTCCCTCCAAATGCCATTTAATGTATTTTGTTTTCGTTTCCTCCGACATGCCGTGAACAAAAGCGTCCCTACACGCATCCAATAAATATACTGGGTGATATCTTCTATCACCTGCTTAGCATTTCACAGATCTGGTATTTGCCCAAGGGATATTTATAACCGCCGTGTCGTGTTGGGAGGCTAACGAATTTAAATCACTTTTTATCTGTTGTATTTGTTTTTTAAATTAATTTTCAGTAGTGATACACGACTCTATTTTATCTCTAATTTTGCCCACTTCTTTCTCCTCCTCACCTACACGATTGGCAATGTCACTAATTGCTAAATTTACATCGCTTTTATGAGCATCTTGCGCTTTTATACAGTCGCTTACCTTATCCCCAAGTTCCGTCTGTATCTTATCCATTTTTCCCCAATATCTTTTTCCACTGATTCTATTTTATATTTGACTATTACAACATCGTCTGTAATTTTCTCCATATGCACTCGAAAACATTTTAATTTATCATTAATTGGTTTTTCAAGGTTACCCATATTTTTTTCAATTTCCTCTTTCACAGCGGAACCTATTTCAGATCGCATTTTACCCATATCAGCCCGAATTGTATCCGTAGCTGTTTGCAATGTGCCCATACCTGTTCGCAATGTACCCATATCTGTTCGAACTGCACTGATATTATTTGCCATTCCCTGGATCGTTTGCATTAGCTGAGACATCATATTTTCCCCACATTCATTCCCCTTGCCTGAATTCCTACTAGTGACACTTTCGCGCTCTAGTTTCTGACTAACTGGCTCACTTCCGTTTTCAGAATTTCACATACTAGGTGACTGTTTTACATTCACGAGATCTATAAGCGGAGCTTCAGCTTCAGAGTCACACATTGTCTCACTATTTGTGCAGGCACTTATCTGATCTCAGATGATTCCCTCTGCCATGGTGATGCTGTTGGTTGTAGTGGAAGTTGACATTGAAGACTGCTCTGGAGTACTCGAAGATACTGCCATCGTACTGCTATTGGATCTGCGTCCGCCACAGGAGAAGTCGCCTGATGTAACTGTAGCAACTGCCGCTTCCCACGTGTTCCAACTGTCTCCGATGCCACTGTCCATTAAACGCGCTAGCCGCTACTGTTCCCTGCACTCAACTTTTTTAGACTCAGAGCCCCACTCAAATTGCCTTTAACATGATACATTAGGACCTCTATCAATAACATGTGTTAGTTGTGAAAATGACAACGTAATTTCACTATTTCCAGAAGCTTACTTGCGAAAAAAAAACCTATCTCACACTGTGTTTTGTGAGAAGTTCATTCTACAGAAATCTCTACAGATCTTGCAAAGGTTTTTACACTTTGCTTAGTACGCTGCATAACACAGAGCAAAAGAATTACCACTTTTCAGGATACAAATCCCGGACGAGCCCCCAATTGCGGGATTTCAAATAGAAAATGAATGAAATGAGGTGTCCCTCTACTACGTACCCTCCGACTCAGAGTTGCGATATTAAAAGTTTTGGCTGGTTTCGTAGTCTAGAGGCTGGGATACGTAGTTGACACATTACAGGCCAAATACTGCTGAGTCCACAGTATACGATAAGAATGCACACATGAATCGAATGGTCGAAGATTTCTATCACACGGCAGTTGCGAATTATGAAAATAACATATAAATTTATAAATGAAAAATTGTAATTAAATAAAATCTCCGCGGGCCTTGAGGCCCCGGGAGTAGACAACATTACATTAGAACTACTGACAACCTTGGGAGTACCAGGCAAAACAAAACTCTACCATCTAGTGAACAAGATGTATGACACAGGGGAAATACCCTCAGAATTCGAGAAGAATATAACAATTCCAATCCCAAAGAAAGCAGGTGTTGACAGATGTGAAAATTCCCGAACTATTAGTTTAATAAGCCCCGACTGCAAAAGACTAATACGAATTCTTTACAGGCGAATGGAAGAAACTGGTAGAAGCCGACCTCGGGGAAGATCAGTCTGGATTCCGTAGAAATATAGGAACACGCGAGGCAATACTGACCCTACGACTTATCTTAGAAAAAAGATTAAGGAAAGGCAAACCTACGTTTATAGCATTTGTAGACTTAGAGAAAGCTTTTGAAAATGTTGACTAGAATACACTCTTTCAAATTCTGAAGGTGGCAGGGGTAAAATACAGGGAGCGAAAGGCTATTTACAATTTGTACAGAAACCAGATGGCAGTTATAAGAGTCGAAGAACATGAAAGGGAAGGAGTGGTTGGTAAGGGAGTGAGACAGAGTTGTAGCCTATCTCCGATGTTATTCAATCTGTGTATTGAGCAAGCAGTAAAGGAAACAAAAGAAAAATTCGGAGTAGGAATTAAAATCCATGGAAAAGAAATATAAACTTTGAGGTTCGCCGGTGACATTGTAATTCTGTCAGAGACAGCAAAGGACCTGGAAGAGCAGCTGAATGGAATGGACAGTGCCCTGAAAGGAGGATATTGGATGAACATCAACAAAAGCAAAACGAGGGTAATGGAAAGCGGTCGAATTAAATTGGGTGATGCTGCGGGAATTAGGTTAGGAAATGAGACGGTTAAAGTAATAAATAAGTTTGGTTATTTGGGGAGCAAAATAACTGATGATGGTCGAAGTAGAGAGGATATCAAATGTAGACTGACAATGGCAAGGAAAGCGTTTCTGGAGAAGAGAAATATGTTAACATTGAGTATAGATTTAAGTGTCAGGATGTCGTTTCTGAAAGTATTTGTATGGAGTGTAGCCATGTATGGAAGTGAAACGTAGACGATAAATAATTTAGACAAGAAGAGAATAGAAGCTTTCAAAATGTGGTGCTACAGAAGATTGCTGATGATTAGATTGGTAGATCACATAACTAATGATGAGGTATTGAATAGATTTGGGGAGAAGAGAAATTTGTGGGAGAGCTTGACTAGAAGGAGGGAAGTATTGGTAGGGCATATTCTGAGGCATCAAGGGATCAGCAATTTAGTATTGGAGGACAGTGTGGAGGGTAAAAATCGTAGAGGGAGACCAAGAGATGAATACACTAAACAGATTCAGAAGGATGTAGGTCGCGGTAGGTACTGGGAGATGAAGAAGATTGCACATGACAGAGTAGCATGGAGAGCTGCATCAAACCAGCCTCTGGACTGAAGACCACAACAACAACAACAACAAATAAGGTCTGCAGGTACTATGTTAACGACTTTAAATGATGAGTACAATAGTAGAAGTACTTTTTTGAATGCAGTATATTTCTGCAAAACACTTATTGGTGTCGACTGTCCAGCAATTAAATAAAATATAAGTTGAATAATAGGGAAAGAAGAGATTCCTACTTCATGTAATTATTTATGAACAACAACATAGCTCGCGAGATATTCACTTCTGAACGCATAGTACGAGTTCACTGCAGAAGCCATGCAAATCACACACTTCGGCACTCCAAAGTATTTCTATCCTCCCTGACCACGCGCAAACTGCTCCACTGAACAAGTCTTTCCGCCGACTCCACGTCTGTCATGCCGTCGCATCCAGCACTTCCCATGTCCTGTGTCCTTTGCCATCCTGTCTGTGTCCTGTGCCATACTTCCGAACTAACTCATGTCCTCTTCATCAACACTACGTCACCATGGAATTCCCAGCCATGTGGCTGGACCGGCTGTTGTGCAGCATCACGCGGTTGCTAAGCTAATGTTCAGCACCATGTGGTCGCTGCGGCTTTGACGAGCGTCCTGTGCGGACGCCCCAACTCCAAACATATAACATTTCCAGGGCGCCACAACTCGCCTGTTACCTCACAAGTAACAGAAATACAAGTAAAATCAAAAAAAGGATACGAAATTTCAGGCTAAGAAATTGAAACATTAAGGTTTGACGAGAGCATTATAGTTCCTTCAGAGACGATACCAGTTGAACGGAATGATTGCGTGACTTTGATCGGAGCAGGAAATGTGTAAGATACAGACTGCAAATAGCAAAAATTAATTTGTGTGTTAGGAAGTGCTTTCTGAAAGTACTGATCTGAGGTGCAGCCCTGTGCAGACGTGAAACGTGGACTCTGTACAGTACAGACCAAATGGTAAAAGAAGAGTTTGAAATGTGGTGGTACAGAGGAATGTTAACGATTCATGTTGTGTTCTGCTCTGGATAGTTTTGGTTAAATGATTCTGAGATTCATCTTTTGAAATTCGGGTTCTTAAAGTCACTGCATTCCTAACCAGCCATCAGTAGACCCTCATTCCATGCAAGCACTTCTTCGGCTTGACATTGACAGAGTTGGTGGATGTCCTCCTGAGTGATATGGTGATAAATTCTGTCCAATTGGTGCGTTATATCATGAAAATCCTCAGCTGGTTAGAGGGTGCTGTCTATAATGCTCCAAACGTTCTCAGTTTGGAAGAGATACAGCGGCCTTTCTGGCCAAGGTAAGGTATGGCAGTCGGGGTTCAATCCGAAGCCAAACTAATGACTGAAGACAATTCTACTCGGAAATTCAGTAAGATTCCAGGCGGAAGACATTTCTGGAGACGCTCGGGACTGCGGTAGGATACTGTCCTAATTGCCGCCAGCCATACGGCCCGACAACCAGGAGTGGTGGACAGGTGCCATTTGTCTCCATAACAGAACGTCTTTGGTTGTCAGCTGCGGCATCCTTACAGCACTATGCCCAATTTTGCTGCCCATCATGGAAAACTATCCCGGGCTTACATTTCAGCAAGGTAATGCTCACCTGCACACAGTGAGAGGCTTTACTGCTTGCCTTCGTGCTTGCCAAACTCTACCTTGACCAGCAAGCTCACCAGATCTGTCCCCAGTTGAGAGTGTTTGTAGGATTATGGGCAGGGCCCTCCAACCAACTCGGGATTTTGACTATCAACACGTCAGTGGAGGGAATTGGCCGCGATATACCTCAGGAGGACAACGAGTAGCTCTCTCAATCAATGCCAAGCCGAATAACTTCTTGCATACCTCCAGTGGTGAACCAACGCGTTATTGACCTGCTCAATTTTTGAAGCTCTTTCTATTGAATAAATACTCCAGTTTTTCAGGAACTGTGATCATTTGGTCGTCTGTACATGTACGCAAAATCTACTGATCTCCGTCCATTTGCATAATCCGTTCGTGGTGACTTGTTAATTTTGTCGTAGTGTCTATATGTAAGACTGTAGGCTTATGAGGCCGAAGTCAGTTTACATTAAGGCTTATGAGGCCGAAGTCAGTTTACATTAATTTATGTGGAATGTAAACCGCGACGTGTTCTAAAATTATGTACGAACTTTGTTGTGACTGACAATTCGCAATTTTTCACAACACAACTCTTAATGATGTAAGTTCACTAGGTTGATGATTGAACATACAAAGGAAAGATAACAATAACGAGAAAAGTCTCCTAATTGAGGCAAACAAAAGTTCACTTCATATTTTCCACAAGGATTCGTGGTAACACACTCACACACTAGTACAGTCCAATTCCGAGACGAAGACGTAATCTTCGACGGTTACAGTACACGAGATCGGCATCCGGCGTGAACTGAACTTCGGGCCTGGTTTTAGCCCCTAAATAGCTGTCTCCAGCCAATCAGGTTTCGGAGTAGTGATCCTTTCTGCAGGCCGTGACTCGAGCTCCCCCTGCAGGAAGTAGTTCTCGGAATGTCTCTTTCCATTACCTTGTGTGTAAATAGCCGGTTTTTACCATGGTGCTTTTGGGTATACCTTTGGGCATACACAACCTCGTCCTCTGGGGTGTTACATGGGTTGCCGGCCCGCAGGGGCTACCTTGGTTCCGGTATAACAAACTTTGTAGCCATTGTTGCAAGACCTTCCGTTAAAATGTTTTAACTATAGAATGGCATTATAACTTTAAGGTTAAGCTGTGGCGTACTCAACCCCTACTGAAACTACAAAATTGTTAAGGCTTTCGTGGCCACTTGTTGACAAACTGCCTATTGGCTTCTGTCTCGGGTTCTTCGGCAGATGTTCATCTAATGATTTTTCCGACGTTTCGCCAGCACGAGTGGCTGGCATTGTCAAAGCTTCACCCTCCATTGCCGGTGGTGGAGCCGACCTCGCGGCCGCCCTCGGACGTTGGCGCGCCAGGTACATATAGTCTGCGGCCGCGAGCTCGGCTCCAGTTCACCACCGGCAATGGAGGGTGAAGCTTTGACAATGCCAGCCACTCGTGCTGGCGAAACGTCGGAAAAATCATTAGATGAACGTCGGCCGAAGAACCCGAGACAGAAGCCAATAGGCAGTTTGCCTACTGAAACTGTTACAAATTCACAATCCGAAGTCTTTCACACTGTCAACTTCTTCTGTCTATACATCGTGTTATTTCATACATAAGCTCAATTGATATCGCTTGTAATTTCTAAAATGTATGCAGGGTGTTACAAAAAGGTACGGCCAAACTTTCAGGAAACATTCCTCACACACAAATAAAGAAAAGATGTTATGTGGACATGTGTCCGGAGACGCTTAATTTCCATGTCAGAGCTCATTTCAGTTTCGTCAGTATGTACTGTACTTCCTCGATTCACCGCCAGTTAGCCCTATTGAAGGAGGGTAATGTTGACTTCTGTGCTTGTGTTGACATGCGACTCATTGCTCTACAGTACTAGCATCAAGTACATCAGTACGTAGCATCAACAGGTTAGTGTTCATCACGAACGTGGATTTGCAGTCAGTGCAATGTTTACAAATGCGGAGTTGGCAGATGCCCATTTGATGTATGGATTAGCACGGGGCAATAGCCGTGGCGCGTTACGTTTGTATCGAGACAGCTTTCCAAAACGAGGGTGTCCCGACAGGAAGACGTTCGAAGCAATTGATCGGCGTCTTTGGGAGCACGGAACATTGCAGCCTATGACTCGCGACTGGGGAAGACCTAGAACGACGAGGACACCTGCAATGCACGAGGCAATTCTTCGTGCAGTTGACGATAACCCTAATGTCAGCGTCAGAGAAGTTGCTGCTGTACAAGATAACGTTGACCACGTCACTGTGTGGAGAGTGCTACGGGAGAACCAGTTGTTTCCGTACCATGTACAGCGTGTGCAGGCACTATCAGCAGCTGATTGGCCTCCACGGGTACACTTCTGCGAATGGTTCATCCAACAATGTGTCAATCCTCATTTCAGAGCAAATGTTCTCTTTACGGATGAGGCTTGATTCCAACGTGATCAAAATGTAAGTTTTCACAATCAACATGTGTGGGCTGACGAGAATCCGCACGCAATTGTGCAATCACGTCATCAACACAGATTTTCTGTGAACGTTTGAGCAGGCATTGTTGGTGATGTCTTGATTGAACCGCATGTTCTTCCACCTACGCTCAATGGAGCACGTTATCATGATTTCATACGGGATACTCTACCTGTGCTGCTAGAACATGTGCCTTTACAAGTACGACACAACATGTGGTTCATGCACGATGGAGCTCCTGCACATTTCAGTCGAAGTGTTCGTAAGCTTCTCAACAACAGATTCGGTGACCGATGGATTGGTAGAGGCGGACCAATTCCACGCTTTCCTGACCTCAACCCTCTTGACTTTCATTTATGGGGGCATTTGAAAGCTCTTGTCTACGCAACCCCGGTAGCAAATGTAGAGACTCTTCGTGCTCGTATTGTGGACGGCTGTGATACAATACGCCATTCTCCTGGACTGCATCAGCGCATCAGGGATTCCATGCGACGGAGGGTGGATGCATGTATCCTCGCTAACGGAGGACATTTTGAACATTTCCTGTAACAAAGTGTTTGAAGTCACGCTGGTACGCTCTGTTGCTGTGTGTTTCCATTCCGTGATTAATGTGATTTGAAGAGAAGTAATAAAATGAGCTCTAACATGGGAAGTAAGCATTTCCGGACACATGTCCACATAACATATTTTCTTTATTTGTGTGTGAGGAATGTTTCCTGAAAGTTTGGCCGTACCTTTTTGTAGCACCCTGTATAGTGATTTTGTCAAAGTTTAAAAATATTGTGTTAGCTGGGTAGGAGCTCCTTATTAAAGTCTTCTGAATTTCATTGACAACTGTTCCTAAAACTATACTTGACTTGCTATTCGTCACAAATCTTGCATCATCTACAATCAAGACAAGCTTACCACGTGATACTATTACGGATGAATGGCCATTTCTAATTCCCCGTCAGATGAAGACTAATAACGTGATACAACATTCTTTACTATTGACAGCGTTTGTTCGCTGTTACAGAGACATGACTCGAATCATGTTACAGAATTTACTATCACATCATAGTATTGCAATATACTAGAAACTAAATTGTGTTTTACACAGTCCTTCTACTGGACTGTACCCTATAATTCTCTTTTTAATGAATTAAGTACAATCTAACTTCATGTCCAGGTGTTGCTATGAATCTTTTGCTTAAGAAAGAAACGTGTAGCAAATGATTGTGTTCCAAAGATGTTAGCGATAAGATTATGTCTCAAAGCGTAGACCATATGCAGGATCTATCATATTTAATGACCTCAACACATACAGTTGAAAGTACACTAGAGGCAAAAAAGTCTCAGTAAACATAGGGTCGAAAATGCATACCTTAAGACCTACGAGCAATTTTTCATCTTCGATACTGCGAAGCAAATCTCTTCTACTGCAAGCTCTTTGCTTTCCACGTTTTGGGAAGTAGTGGTATGGACAAAAACAAAAAAAAAGTCCAATAAACATTTGCTCTAAAATGCATACCTTTAAAGTTATGAGCATTTGTTCAGTAGAAGAGTTGTGTTTCCAAGTAGGGAAGATGAGCACGTGCTCATAGCTCTTAAGGTATGCATTTTAGAGCACATGTTTACTGGACATTTTCTTCTTGTTTTGGTGCACATTACCATTTCCCAAAATATGGAAAGCAAAGAGTTTTCAGTAAAAGAGATTTGCTTCACAGTATCGAAGATGAAAAATTGCTCGTAGCTCTTAGGGTATGCATTTTCGGCCCTATGTTTACTGAGACTTTTTTGTTTCCAGTATCGTGTACTTTCAACTATATGCGTTTACGCCATTAATTAGGATACACACTGAATAACATAGACCGCTCATGTCCCTATCTCTGCCGTGTTAAGACTTGACACCAACATCTAAGTCACGTGACTCGGGCAGAAAGCCGAGTTCTTGTCATTACCTGTTGTATTAAGTGCAGCTGACAGTTACAGTTTTCCTCATTTGTAGCTGAAGAATAGGTGTGACATATTTTCGTATGGTGTTGTGAGAAAGGGAATTCGTTTATGTGTATCATGTCAGCTATTTATGCAAAATATGCGCAAATATTTTCTGACTTTTGCTTAATCCAGTACTGATACTGAAACAGTATCAAGACAGGAAACATAATATACAGGGTGCATCAAACAGAATCATCCGATCTGACACATCTACATTTTTTAATAAAAATGTACAGTGAATTTTGTTTTTTGATGAACGGGAAACTCAAAAAGTTTTTTTCGTACCTTTTCATACGTGTTCAATATGGCCCCTTGAGATGCACGACATATGTCGATGCGGTATTCAGATTTTTCCCACACTGCAGCGAGTGTGCCTTGAGTTACAGCTTCCACAGCTGCTATTATGCTATGTCTCAGTACATTCATTGTTATTGGTAATGCAGGCACATAAACAGTCTTTTACAAACCCCCACTAGAAATAATCGCATACAGACAGGTCCGGTGAACTTGGAGGCCAGTAATGTAAGGCTGAATCATTTGGTGCATTGCGACCAATCCATCGTTCAATAATTCATTGTTATAGACATCCCCCCACTTGCATATGACAGTTTGGCGGTTCCTATGCCGTTAGTAAATGAAGTCGTTCGAATCAGTCTCCACCAGTGGCAAAAGGAAGTTCTCAAGCATATTGAGATATGTGCTTCCTGTAACAGTGTTCCCAACAAAGAAAAATGGACCACACACCTTTTCCCGTGAAACTCCACAAAACACATTAAATTTTGGAGAGTCCCTTCCACGTTGTACTGTTTCATGTGATTGTTCCGCACCCCATATTCTCACATTATGACGGTTCCGTCGACACAACACATACCCGACGGACATCGGGTTCATACTGACCTGTTGAGCTGCACTACAAAAGGATTTCTGTAGACTCCTTGTGAAACTATAGCGGATGTGTTCGACGTCTGTATCAGACACTCAGGGACGGCTCGGAGATTTGCCTTTACACGAACAATCTATTTCTCGGAAATGTTCAAGCCATCATCTAATGCTCTGTACTGTAGAAGGATCCACACCATACCTAGTACGAAAGTCATACTGAACAGTTATTACTGACCCGCACTACGCAGAACGTATAACGCAAAAATCTTTCTGTTTTCTTGACACTATTGTTACTAGAACTGAAATGGACGCAGGCTGCTATTACCTAGTGGGAACCAAGTAAAACTCGAGAGTTTGCTCCATCTAACAGTACACTTTTCACATACATAACTCAAATAACATAATAGTTATGATTTTTTAAATCGACTAATTCTTTTTGATACACTCTGTTTTATAAAACGTTGTTATACTTGCCTAGTGAGCTAGATATTAACGATATGTCGTCTCAAAATCTTAGTCACTCATCAGGCGGGGACCAACATCCATTCTAATTTTCAACTCATGGAAATACCTCTGCAGGGATTTTAAAATAGTTGCCTTTCACATGTATGTGACATGTGTAGGATCGAAAGAGGACTTCTCTGGGCATATACGCAGGTCATTAATTATGTTGCTAATACAAAGCACAAAATCTGATCTCTAACAAAATTACGCTGTAGATGGAGAACTCTCATGGATGTGGAGTCAGTCAAGGTCCACAGTAACAACAAGCAAATTGAAGCTTCCTGGCAGATTAAAGCTGTGTGCTGGACCAAGACTCGAACTCGGGACCTTTGCCTTTCGCAGGCAAGTGCCCTAACATTTGAGCTACCCAAGCACGACTCATGCTGCATTCTCATAGCTTCACTCCCTCCAGTATCTCGTCTCCTATTTTCCAAACTTCACAGAAGCTCTCCTGCGAACCTTGCAGAACTAGCACTCCCGGAAGAAAGGATATTGCGGAGACATGGCTCAGCCACAGCCCGGGGAATGTTTCCAGAATGATATTTTCACTCTGCAGCGGAGTGTGCGCTGATATGAAACTTCCTGGCAGGTTAAAACAGTGTGCCGGACCAAGACTCGAACTCGGGACCTCTGCCTTTCACGGGCAAGTGCTCTACCAACTGAGCTACCCAAGCACGGCTCACGCCCCGTCCTCACAACTTTACTTCCGCCAGTACCTCGTCTCCTACTTTCCGAACTTCAAAAGACAAAGGTCCCGAGTTCGAATTTCGGCACACAGTTTTAATCTGCCAGGAAGTTTCAGGTCAGCGGAGAGCGAAAATCTCTTTCTGGAAACAAGCAAATTATAAACAATCTGTATTTAACATTAATATACCTATCTCTTTACTGCATAGTTACATTCCTGCAGCACCTAATTAGTTAAAGTAAAAAGAAAGAAGCTACTTTAAAAAAAAGATTCTGAATCCTAAATTACACTAAATACTTGCTGTTTGCCACCCGTAAGTAACTTGTTACTAACTTGATTACACTTGAATTTATCAAACAAAATAGTTACTTACATCTGCAAAAACTGAGTCTTACTTGCAATGCATTACTGTTTAACCTATAACTTTGCAACACACATTCGTACCTGCCAAGTAACCAAGAGAACTTTTTAATTATTGAATCTAGATCTTCAAGAAATAAAAAGAGTGGCAATTAGTAGAAATTCCCTATTTGTTGCTTTATTTCAGATGGGAGCTTGTTGAATACCATACCTTTGCTGTAGAATCCATTACTCTCCTCAGAATACGGGGTATAAATGCAAAATGCACATTAAAATGATTTTGATTGTCCTGAGTTATGTTAAGTATGTCAGAGTTCAGCTGAAACTTGTTTTTGTTGTCAGTAAGAACAACTATTGAGGAGGATAGGAGTTGGAGAGTAAGCATTCCAAAAACCTTAAAAAGCACTCTGCGCAATGTGTGGTTATCTGCTTTACACACTTCTGGTGAATAGACACTGTTTACTTCACATACCCAAACAATTTATTTCCTTAAATTTACAACAGACTGAAAATATGCCAAACCAAGGTCCAATCCCCAACTCTCCCAAAGCAAAAAATCATCCTTTACATGGACAGCAATGTATATCTGAAACACTTTATACACATATTAATCAAGCTTGACACCACTGTGTTTGTTTGAATATTATTATATATTTCTTACAGATGTACCGCTGTCTAGGAACAGTAAGGCAAACAGCTTTTTTTTTAACGGGATCTGCAATAGGCTATATTTTCTGTATGGAGGCGCAGCTTTTTCTGGTAAAGTGACATGAGGGAGTACATTTCTTATGAAAACATTTTCACTTTCTGACTTGGTGCCGAAAATTTGAACAGAATTCTAAAATCAGCACTTAATTTAGCACAGAAAAACAGCATTTACACAAGACTTATATCTCTGTACTGTGGAAAATTTATTACTTTATAACTTAACACAGATCTTTTACAATCAATTTTATTTAACCCAAATTTTGCTGCGGTGGAAACTCTGTATGAGTGGGAAGAAGAAAAAATTGTTCATCTTTTACAATCAACTTTATTTAACCCAAATTTTGTTGCGCTGGAAATCCTGTATGAGTAAGAAGAAAAAAAAAAATTGTTCATTCATCTCGAAAATTAAGATGATAACGCAGTTTTGAGAAATTGATATTCTGAATTACACACTGAAACAAATGTAAGGCATTAGTTTCTCATTTGTCAGCAGCAGTGTTTAAGAAAAATACAGAGTAGGTCTACAAAAAAATGATTCAAATGGCTCTGAGTACTATGGGACGTAACATCTGAGCTCATCAGTCCCCTAGAACTTAGAACTACTTAAACCTAACTAACCTAAGGACGTCACACACATCCATGCTCGAGGCAGGATTCGAACCTGCGACCGTAGCGGTCGCGCGGTTCTAGATTGAAGCGCCTAGAACCGCTCGGCCACACCGGCCGGCAGCAGGTCTACAGAATAGGACTCAAATTCATTAATTTATATCACACAAACAAACAATAAAACTATATTTCAACTGTAGGTGACTTGACTTCTGCAGCTGTACGTGCCACCACATGTGTATGTAATTCTATTTTCAAAACAATGCGAAAATCACAGATTATTATTCAAAACTATTTTTGTATGGACGCTTCTAATCAGAGCAGGGCGTAGCTTCTTGCTGTGGAGTCTCACTTTACCATGTAGCTTTATTTTACAATACTGGATGAGTACAGCTTTTTTTCAGTTAATGAATGTGATTATCAAGGGGGGGGGGGGGACTATTTGGACCATCTTTATTCAGCTGAAGTGAATCATTCCTTATGTCCTGCAAGGCTAGGTAACAAATCTCTTAAAAAGGATTTTTCACATTAAAAATGGACATTTGTCTAATACTTCCTGGACGATTTTTCACACATGAACATGACCACTGCCTATAATAAAAAAAAACACCTTTGTTTCTTCTGTTCAAGATAACGATACTAGAAATTTTATAACACGGTGAAATTTGCCAAATGTGGCAGTCAAGTTCTTTTTCCAGTTCCCTAGCTAAATAAAAAGTCTAAGAAACTGGATGAAGTATGTAATCATAGTCGTTATTTACTACAATGGCAAAGCTATACTAGTAGATGTACCAGTTTTAATGTGTACCAAAAATTCCTTGGAAGCAGCTTGACACTGTAGGATTGATATTCTGCTGCTCCACGACTTGTCACAGCACTAAAAAACACTTCCACCAGTAGGAAAGTCCTTCGTGGTGCAGATTTGCTTCTGACAGCGTCATACACAATTAAAGATGAATGTAAACTGTAGATTTTACGTAGAAAATCTGTTCTTGTTGAGTGAACCAGTTATATTCCCTCAAGAGATTCTTTTAACGTAAACTGGCAATTTTTTACTTGATTTACATATCTGCACCACTAAGTGGCAAAACTCATAAAATATTAACGATTCTGTTGCCTAAAAACCGAACCTTGTGGCTAGGAATGGATTTCATTTCTTATAAAAGCATAACAAAACATTTCACACATTTATTGAGGAATCGTCGGAGAAGTAATGTTGCCTGCCAGACTGATACTTTGTGTTCCGCTCTTGTGGAAACGGTGCACTAAAAGAGTCACAGTCGCTGAAGAACTGTAAATTTGTTTGCTTGTAAACAGAACTGCCAGTACTTTTCACCTCGCCACATGTAAAAACGATAATCATTGCATTAATATTAGGATTAACTGCACTACTACATACGTAATAGCAATTGTTTTCTTGTTAAAATCAATGCTTTATTCCAATGCGTGAAAGAGGAACTCGGCGTCATGACCCGAGCCACTTGACTTAGATGTTGGTTTCAGTGTAATGACGTCTCATGCAGTGTTTGCTTTTTATTTCGGTGTCTTAATTACCTATGAAATTCCCTATCTTCATTTATTAAAAGAAGAGAGCTGATATGGAGTCTTCCTTCTTCTTCATCGAGACTCTTTGCCAGAAGATTGTGTCACTCTTGTATCATTAATTCCGTTGGGATATAATATCTTTTAAGTAATTTGTGACTTTAGGTTGGTAATTCCTGGAAAATGAAATATTTTGTGTATTTTTTGGCCTTTTAAATTGGTTGGTCGTGTTGAATTTGGAGACGCAACGATCATGCCTCATATGCGTACAATCGTTTTCGCATTTCATCATTTGTAATTCGACATTCTGCTCTATATTTCTAAACGGGTGTCCTGTATTATGTATGTTTGTAAAAGTGGAATAGAATTTCAGAGTACTCCAACGACTAAATAAAGGATGTAAAATGGATTTGTTAGAAGAACTGGAGATATACACACATTAAAGAAAATATGGACACAAAATCCTAAGCGAAATACTTGAAAGTGAATCACTGAATTTCTTCGGATGCTTCGACAATATACTTAAATAAAAGTGGTAACACATACAAAAAACACCATCGTAAAATAGATGTAAGCAAATTATAATCGATATTGTTAAGATAAATACTTTGCGTATAAAAGTGTATCTGTGGAGGACTTATAACATTACCTCTGTCAAATGCATTTAAAAACATCTTTTTAACTGTTTGTTTATGCAAGTTGTTCTCTATGTGTAGGCCTACTGTGCAATGAAAATTGTGAGTGATGTTTGATATGTGTGAGACTCTGCACAAAACGTTCTAACAGATTTCGCCACTAACTACACTCCTGGAAATTGAAATAAGAACACCGTGAATTCATTGTCCCAGGAAGGGGAAACTTTATTGACACATTCATGGGGTCAGATACATCACATCATCACACTGGCAGAACCACAGGCACATAGACACAGGCAACAGAGCATGCACAATGTCGGCACTAGTACAGTGTATATCCACCTCTCGCAGCAATGCAGGCTGCTATTCTCCCATGGAGACGATCGTAGAGATGCTGGATGTAGTCCTGTGGAACGGCTTGCCATGCCATTTCCACATGGCGCCTCAGTTGGACAAGCGTTCGTGCTGGACGTGCAGACCGCGTGAGACGACGCTTCATCCAGTCCCAAACATGCTCAATGGGGGACAGATCCGGAGATCTTGCTGGCCAGGGTAGTTGACTTACACCTTCTAGAGCACGTTGGGTGGCACGGGATACATGCGGACGTGCATTGTCCTGTTGGAACAGCAAGTTCCCTTGCCGGTCTAGGAATGGTAGAACGATGGGTTCGATGACGGTTTGGATGTACCGTGCACTATTCAGTGTCCCCTCGACGATCACCAGTGGTGTACGGCCAGTGTAGGAGATCGCTCCCCACACCATGATGCCGGGTGTTGGCCCTGTGTGCCTCGGTCGTATGCAGTCCTGATTGTGGCGCTCACCTGCACGGCGCCAAACACGCATACGACCATCATTGGCACCAAGGCAGAAGCGACTCTCATCGCTGAAGACGACACGTCTCCATTCGTCCCTCCATTCACGCCTGTCGCGACACCGCTGGAGGCGGGCTGCACGATGTTGGGGCGTGAGCGGAAGACGGCCTAACGGTGTGCGGGACCGTAGCCCAGCTTCATGGAGACGGTTGCGAATGGTCCTCGCCGATACCCCAGGAGCAACAGTGTCCCTAATTTGCTGGGAAGTGGCGGTGCGGTCCCCTACGGCACTGCGTAGGATCCTACGGTCTTGGCGTGCATCCGTGCGTCGCTGCGGTCCGGTCCCAGGTCGACGGGCACGTGCACCTTCCGCCGACCACTGGCGACGGCATTGATGTACTGTGGAGACCTCACGCCCCACGTGTTGAGCAATTCGGCGGTACGTCCACCCGGCCTCCCGCATGCCCACTATACGCCCTCGCTCAAAGTCCGTCAACTGCACATACGGTTCACGTCCACGCTGTCGCGGCATGCTACCAGTGTTAAAGACTGCGATGGAGCTCCGTATGCCACGGCAAACTGGCTGACACTGACGGCGGCGGTGCACAAATGCTGCGCAGCTAGCGCCATTCGACGGCCAACACCGCGGTTCCTGGTGTGTCCGCTGTGCCGTGCCTGTGATCATTGCTTGTACAGCCCTCTCGCAGTGTCCGGAGCAAGTATGGTGGGTCTGACACACCGGTGTCAATGTGTTCTTTTTTCCATTTCCAGGAGTGTAGTTAGAAGAATCGATAACTAGCTAAAAGTTGCGCTTTTTCATACATTGCAGGAAAGTCATCAAAACAAATAGAAAATATCACATAAAAATGACGTAGTACAAAGAATTACACATTTGAAATGGGAATCATTTCCCGAAAAGCGACGTGTAAAATATAAATAGAAGAAGATCGCAACTAGTTGCAGAAAAGTTACTTATAAGCAAGCCCATTAATGCCATGAACACTGCAAACATTTCTACACTTTACATCTTTGAGCAATTTCCTAAAATACTCAAATTTTAGTTTGCTATTTCAACTCAGATTTTGAGAATGCTGTGTCCTTCTAAAATACTAGAACTGTGTTACATGTGCTGTATCATGTACATAATGAACTCATTGTTTTGTTTATGTTTAAATTGTAAAATCTGAGGTTTGTTTTAAGTAGCACATGGCTTACTAAACTGTCGTCACGTTCAGACCATGGCGTAAATTTTATTTGTAAGCTACGACATTGGAATATGCTAAGGAAAAATTGGTAGTGCAGTGCGAGACGTAGAGTCTTTTCAAAAGCGCCATGGGTAGAATACAAAGCGCGTGTGAACAGCATGGTACGACCCTTCTCTACTGTTGACTGTGATGATGAAACAATCAACATACCGCTCTTAAGTGGACGGGAATGAGTGAACTTTGGGTACGTTTCACTGCCTTCCGTGTGCAAGAAGGCGCAGGACGTTCGTTGTTGAGCGCCGATTCAGAGACTGTCATTGGACAAGGAGCTAGTATGGCGGCGTGTTGTCTCCTTCAGCTGTTCGACGCCACTGAATAGATCATTCGCATCGTGTTGACTACAGTCTGCGTACGAGTGATGACATAAGTAGTCCTTGTGTTACTGCGCTGTTGGCTTCGGTAAGATCCTAATTCCATACCATAATTATGTTAAGAGAAGTACAGAAAGACTATACTACTACCATACAATTAATTTAGAGAGATCCGCTTCAGTTGTTCAAATGGTTCAAATGGCTCTGAGCACTATGGGACTTAACATCGATGGTCATCAGTCCCCTAGAACTTAGAACTACTTAAACCTAACTAACCTAAGGACAGCACACAACACCCAGCCATCACGAGGCAGAGAAAATTCCTGACCCCGCCGGGAATCGAACCCGGGAACCCGGGCGTGGGAAGCGAGAACGCTACCGCACGACCACGAGATGCGGGCCGCTTCAGTTGTACTAATTACGTAATCAAACCTTGGCCGTATTCAAGATTTTAAAATCCCATCTTCAGGCGTATGAATCTGTTACGTACAAAGGAGAGGAGGGAAGAAAAGTAATCCAACGTATATGTAACAATCAAAAAGACAGACGATCGAAAACAAGGCGACTTACGTTTTGTATTTGGTAAAACAACATGCTGTCGGGCCAATCAATACAAGAGCTCCAGGTCACTGCATGTTGGCGGAACTAGAAAAAAGGCAGGGCCCAGTAATTAAACTGTCTAAAAATATAATATCCGGGTGGGTGGGAGGAAGAAATCAGAAACCGAAAGCAAACACTGTACTCATGCTGTGCACCGGCGGGCAGCCACACGGTACGAACACCAACCACGGCTGAGTGGAAGGCCAAATGTCGGAGATCTGGAGGCGCGGTGCGGTGCAGGCTCCAACGGTGGACAATCTACTAAACTGGCGTTATTAGAGACAATATAGACAACCTGGACTGACTAGTCTGAGTGCTTACCGTACAATACCTGAACCATGTGTACACTACTGACCGCTAAAATTGCTACACCACGAAGATAACGTGCTACAGACGCGAAATTTAACCGACAGGAAGAAGATGCTGTGACATGCAAATGATTAGCTTTTCAGAGCATCCACACGAGGTTGGTGCCGGTGGCGACACCTACAACGTGCTGACATGAGGAAAGTTTCCAACCGATTTCTCATACACAAACAGCAGTTGACCGACGTTGCCTGGTGAAACGTTGTTGTGATGCCTCGTGTAAGGAGGATAAATGCTTAACATCACCTTTCCGACTTTGCTAAAGGTCGGATTGTAGCCTATCGCGATTGCGGTTAATCGTATCACGACATTGCTGCTCGCGTTGGTCGAGATTCAATGACTGTTTGCAAATATGGAATCGGTGGGTTCAGGAGGGTAATACGGAACGCCGTGCTGGATACCAACGGCTTCGTATCACTAACAGTCGAGATGACAGGCATCCTATCTGCATGGCTGTAACGGATCGTGCAGCCACGTCTCGATCCCTGAGTCAACAGATGGGGACGTTTGCAAGACAACAACCATCTGCACGAACAGTTGGACGACGTTTGCAGCAGCATGGACTATCAGCTCGGAGACTATGGCTGAGGTTACCCTTGACGCTTCATCACAAGCAAGAGCGCCTGCGATGGTGTACTCAACGACGAACCTGGGTGCACGAATGGCAAAACGTCATTTTTTCCGATGAATCCAGGGTCGGTTTACAGCATCATGATGGTCGCATCTGTGTTTAGCGACATTGCGGTGAACGCACATTGGAAGCGTGTATTCGTCATCGCCATACTGACGTATCACCCGGCGTGATGGTATGGAGTGCCATTGGTTACACGTCTCGGTCACCTCTTGTTCGCATTGATGGCACTTTGAACAGTGAACGTTACATTTCAGATGTGTTACGACCCGTGCCTCTACCCTTCATTCGATCCCTGCGAAACCCTACATTTCAGCAGGGTAATGCACGACCACATGTTGCAGGTACTGTCGGGCCTTTCTGGATACAGAAAATGTTCGACTGCTGCCCTGGCCAGCACATTCTCCAGATCTCTCACCTATTGAAAACGTCTGGTCAGTGGTGGCCGAACAACTGGCTCATCACCATACGCCAGTCACTATTCTTGATGAGCTGTGGTATCGTGTTGAAGCTGCATGGGCAGCTGTACCTCTACACGCCATCCAAGCTCTGTTTGACTCAATGCCCAGGCGTATCAAGGCCGTTATTACGGCCAGAGGTGGTTGTTCTGGGTACTGATTTCTCAGGATCTATGCACCCAAATTGCGTGAAAATGTGATCATATGTCAGTTCTAGTATAATACATTTGTCCAATGAATACCCGTTTATCATCTGCGTTTCTTGTTGGTGCTGCAATTTTAATGGCCAGTAGTGTACTTTTGTCTGCAATTGTCTGGAATTTTGTAAAGAAAAGATTTTGTTCAGTAATGGCACTAGATCTTCATTAAGAATCATTTTCATAAAATTAACATACTAAATACTTCTTTGTCACACTTAAGAAAATTTTTTATTTTTAATTTTTATTTTGTATTGTAGTAGAGATTATTGCACCTAGGGGACAGCTTACCTTGGAAAACGTGATGTTACCTGGTCGATAATTCAGTTTGGTGACTGAATTTAGTCACATGAAAGAATGCACACTAGACACTGACACAGGCAGTTTCCACTATTTTCTATAGCTTCTGTTGTTCCTAGACGTGACAGAATATTTTGTGGATCATTTGTAACCCTTCCGAGCTCTACACGTTTAAATGCTGCAATTAGGAGTTTATTGTTCACTCCTCAAGTATAGAATTTCATTGAGAGTAAAATACTATACATTTTTAGAACTATTTACATAACATGTGGACAATTAAGCCATACTTCGTCGGTCCCGCACCGTCTTTTATCTTGAAAGAGAAGAATGTGACACCCGCAAGTGAACTGAGTTTTGTAACGTCTTATCAGTTTTACCTCCCACGAAAATAGCCAATAGCTTCTGTTCCTAAATATATATTTTGTAATACTTTTGCTTAATTTGATTTCATGTACTGATTATTGCAATACAGTAGAGTAATAACGTAACAGACAGACGATTAAGTTCAGCATTGGCAAGAATTTCTCTGTTGCAACGATTTTTAATTTCACTAGGGCATTTGTTCTTACATAAATGACCACGTTGTTCCGTGTTAGCCGGTGTGGCCGTGCGGTTCTAGGCGCGTCAGTCTGGAAACGCGTGACCGCTACGGTCGCAGGTTCGAATCCTGCCTCGGGCATGGATGTGTGTGATGTCCTTAGGTTAGTTAGGTTGAAGTAGTTCTAAGTTATAGGGGACTGATGACCTCAGAAGTTAAGTCCCATAGTGCTCAGAGCCATTTGAACCAGCCATTTGTTCCGTGTTATATATGTTCACACTTAACAACCTTAATTTTGTGGAGTAATTTTTTTAATTTCAGAGAAAGTCTGCAACACATAAAAAGTGAATTCCATCATTTGAAAGGAATAAGGAAATATAGTACACATCTATTATATGGCTGGCTAGAGCCGGAAGTCTGAAATGTATACGTAAGTACAACACTCTCCCCGATGGTATCTTATCAGATTGAGGTCTGGTAAGAGTTAACGTGTGTAATGTGTATCGATGCAATGGCCTTGTCGTGTGCGTGGATCGTTTCTAGTAATTACCATAACGTTGTTGTAGTACACCGATTTTTACGCACTGCTAAGTAAAACACGCCCGTGTTATTATTACGCAGTCGTGAAGTACACAAATCGCCATGATTACATGGTTTACTATTATGAAAATCCATTTCGTTGAAAGGGTATAGTTTGTCCTTATTGGGTAGCGCCCATATTACTAAATTTATTTAGAACAAATTATCACATACTGCGCCAGGCTAATATTTGGCAGATATTTAACTTAATATTACTGCAGTTTTTACCAGACAGGATAACTGAGTCATTTGAGAAAAGTCTGAAGTAGTAAATAATACTGTCTGCTAAGTCTTTAACATACAAAATGAACAGTAATGGTAGTATTATTACTCTCCCTTAAGACACACCAAGTATTACCTCAGTGATATTGTATGAATGACCTGAAAAGTAGAAAGTGATAACAGATAATAGGTAGTACATTATTTTAGGATGATTTTTACTGTGTATTACACAGTTAATACAGTTTCTTTCATTGCACAAGGTTTAAAGTAGTAACCTTACAACATGTAGGCACTACAGTATATTTTACCAAAAAATAAATGCTCGAATATATAAGAATAGATAATTAAATCGGTCTGCGACGGTTCTGGCAGGTGCAGTCCCCAATCACAGTCTCCCTGAGTAGCGGCAGCGTCAGCTTCTGGGGTAGCCGCCTGCAGCAGGGGGCCCTTGAACCACGATCACTAAAACAAAAGGAACCCACGTTTAACATACAAACGGGAACAGCCGGTAGACTGTACGGTTAGAATACACTTACGCACCAGAAACCTGACAAAAAGGAAAAATCAGGGAAAAAGGGAGAATGATGGTGAGAAAGATACAAGGTCACCATTAACGAAAAGATGAGTTTTAAAGTACACGTTAATCTTATTTGTGTTTCGGCTAATGGAAAACGTAGCGTGAGGTTCAAAATTCCAAAACCGTCAAGCCAGCATGCGAAAATGTCAAACTAACAAGAACAGTACTTTGAATCTACAATTCTTTGGTACCGTACCCCCAAAATAACGGAGAGCTTTCGAACAACATCTTGATTAAAAAGACTCTTGATCTATCAAAATAAACTTGTTTATAGGTCTTTTAAAAAACGCAGCCAACAAAACCGTTCCATCTGAATAAGAAATTATCAAAACGACTGTTTACTTTTTCCACATACCTCAATCACAGCATAATCTACTGGGTTGAGAACAGCGCCAGGTGGTCCTTTGTTTCAGTCTAAATCTTGATCTGACCATTTCTGTTTCTATTCGGCTCACAAATTCAAAAAACACCACCCTATTTTTGTGATTAGCCGAAACACAATTCCTATTAAATTATACTTTAAAATTGAACTTTTAGTTGATGAAACGGAGATGCAAATTTGATTTCCAAGCACTTAGCACAATTTAGATAGGTACTTATAGATAAAGTACGAAGTAAGCAAATTTAGCACCACATCTGTTGTTGACATCAACAGACAATCTCGCCAACTTTAAACTTCTTATTTCCCTGTTAGAGTTGTTCAAAAACACCCTCGACAAACAAATCTTTGAATGATATTCCCGTTTTTCGTCCACTACGATACCACAGGACGTGTTTGAAGGTTCCCTTTCTATTCACCTCATTTTATTTTGTACTCGAGTGCACTTGAATTTTGTCTGTTGTGAGATACGCTTCGAAGACACAAATAAATGTTCTCTTTGTAGACGACAAAAGTGTTATTGTGACAGAAGTGCAACGTGCTATAAATGATGTAGCTTGTAGGTTAGCGTCACAACGTGGCCTCTGTGCCCTTATCTTCCAATAAGATAACACAACACCGCAAGTTGTCCATTCTATCCTGATGTTTCTCGATGTAGCGGGTGTTCGACTGCCGCCCTGTCCCTGCTCGCCAGGTCTTTCACCTACTTAAAACATCTGGTCGTCAGGTGCCGAGAGACGACTACGTCATCAATCGCCAGTCACAACAACAGATGGACTCTACCATAGCGTTTTGAGCACTGCGGAATAACGTGTCCGTATCAGCCATCCAAGCTCAATTCGAATTGATGCCCAGCTTGGTTACAGCAAGTGTTCCTGCCAAAGGCGACAGCTTCATCTACCAAATTTGGCACCCTATCGATAGCTCCAATCACATACAAATTTATTCGTATATTCTTCCTTCTACACTGCACATGCACAACAAGTAAAATTTCATTATCTGCTGCCGTTCATGGTGCAAAATTGGTACTCTCTTGGAAGAAGAGGAATTTCAGCAGCGGTATGGAAGTGGCGTTAAGGATAAGGTTTATGAAGTGTTGTGTGTAGTGTCCCAATGCACGACGTCGAAATACAAGGAGCAGTTTGTGTCTTTCGGTACTCGGACATGGCGGAGAGTGGAGAAAGTAACATAGGTAGACAGAGAGACACACGAAGAAATGACGAGGAGAGATGGAGTGGACAGTCAATTACTGAGCTTATCTGATGGTAGGAAAAGAAACTGAATTGCGTATGTAATGAACAGGCATGACGAACTTTTGATAATGATATATGAAAGGGAAGAGAGGGAAGGTCGTAAGAGTGACCAGATCCCGGAGGATCTGCTTAATACACTGTCGGGGAAAAAATTTGTACATCTGCAAAGACGAAGTCGATTTTGGTCCGATGACAACGTTACCTAGAGGATAGTACATGTACTGATAATGGTTTCAACGTCGTCCTCCAAGAGATAGAGTAGTGGTATAGCTATCACTGCGCCATCCGGGTCTACCCTTTCTTAGGAAATGTTCACAGCCAGAAGGGTTAGTACGGTGCAAAAGTGTGAAGCAAGCAGGCAACCATGCCACTCGTGCTTCCTACAGTCAACTGATAGAGTTTGAAATGGGTCAAATTGTGGCCTTCCGATTGGCAGGATGGTTCTTTCTGCGAATTGTCAGACAAGTTGGACGTGGTCCTTCATCTGTCGAACGATGCTAGTATCAGTAGTTATATCAACATTCTGACACCTTAGACGAGCTTCTGGACGTTCACGCAGCCCAGATCCCCGGTTGGATCGTTGGGTTGTAAGGGTAGCAGTGGAAGATGATGCACCTACCACAGGATGCACCGCAACATGCCATTGTTCCTCGTCGTCCTGGTCGACAACGCTGACAATAGAAAAATTTTCTAGGTCACCAGGATCACAGGAGGTCGAACCTCTTCGAGCCAAACTGACAGGGTATGTACCACGTGCCAAGGTGCTGCATGATGTCATCCTATTCTGTCAAGCGTGCTGGCTCCCATCAGAGACGAGGGGGCGTGAATAACAGGATCGACACACTGCAGTGCTGCAACGGTAGTGGACAACATGTAGTCAGCTACTGCAGCTGTGCTGCCTTTAAACGTCACCACCATGGCAGCAGGACAGTGTGATACGTGCAGCCTGTCACCAGTTTTGTAGACATTACCAGGGCACAGGCATCAGTCCCCCCTCTTGCCAGGCGCTTCGCGCCGCCGATCTTGTCCGGCCATCGCTGCTGGCCAACCCACTGGCAGAGGTGGCTGTTGACTGTCCCACCACCACAGTGCCACAGCCTGCTGAGAGTGTCTCCAACCAGACAGCAGTCGTTGCTGCAGTGCAGCCTGTTGCCCCAGCTCCACTTACACCACTGGCAGCCACCACTCTGCCCCTGATGTTGGACACAGTTCAACTGTAGACCGTACTGTACGCGCTGAACTCCCTTCTTTCCCAGCTGCCACTGCTCATCACTGCTGTCACGATGGCCTCCCAGGCTGCTGTTGCTGCCACACAGTAAGGCCATCTATAATGAACATCCCCATGGACTTTGTGTGTTGAACACAAACAGTCTCTGGCCACAGAAAACGGAGTTTCTCCAGTTTCTCCAACATGAAGCGATTGATATGTGCCTCATCTATGAAACTCACCTAAAGCTAGGTGTCTCAGTGTGTGCAGCCAATTTCAGCTGCTACCACACTTACAGGGCAACTGCAGGTGGCGATACAGCCATCTATCTAAAGATGTCACTGCACCACTACCAGATCCAGTTGACCCCATTGGGTCACCTCGAGGCAACAGGCGCAGTGGTGGCCACCTCACCTGGCAAGGTCACCTTCATTGTGACCTACTGCCTGCCCAGAGGCCTTGCTCGCTATGGGGAGGGGAGGGACAGCTTTTCATTGCAGGTAACTTCAATGTGAAGAGCAAGCAGTGGAAATCTCGCTTCACCAAAACCAGCAGCATCACCTCTTTCGCATGGTGCAGAGGCATGGCGCTATTATTCTGTGGCTCTTTGACCAAACCATTTACCGTACCAAAGGGCAGCTTGATACTGCCGTCATGAGGGGTGTAGACAGCACACATCTGCCCCATGATCATTGTCATGTCCTCTGACCACCTCCCAGTTATCTTCAAAGCTGGAATTGTCAGCACAGTGATGCCACCTGGGCACTCTGCCTTGAGTGCTTCCAGGCTGAAACGATAAGGGTGCATTTGGCTCTGGCCTTCCTTACCAGGGGGATATTTTGGGCTGCAGATGGTGCCTCTCCTCATCGCCAGCAAAAATTGCAGGACCTCTCCTGCTACTTCCCTCCTCATCTCATAGCTGTCATTGGGGAGAAGAATTGGCTCTTTTGTGAGTGGCAGCTTACTCACCTGCCAGCAACCAGGAACCACCCAAACAAGACACACAGGGAGATCAAGGCTGCTGTTGAGGAACACTGCAACAGGAACTCTGTGGACCTAATCTCCGCCCTTGACCCACAGGATGGCAGTGCTGGTGCATCGCCATCAGCAGTGCATCACTCCTGTTTAGGATGTCCAAGTTGTCGTTTTTGATCCTGATGTGGATGCCAGCATCTCGGCTGATGCATTCAAAGTCAATTCTTGCCAATGGTGGATGTTGTCGATGAAGATCCCATCCATCTTGTCGATGACTGGTTGCCTGCTTTTGGCGCCACTAGCAAGATGAAGCTAATATTATCCCTCTCACCTCTGAGGAGGAATCCGCTCTGCAACTTCCATCCCTTGACACCAAATGGTTGGGAGTTGCTGATAGGGTCACCAATGTACCTCTGAAGAACCCATCGCCAGGGCTCCAGTGGCTCTTGGCTGACTTCTTCAATGACATACTCCTCTCAGGTGCCTACCCTTCTACATGTAAACATACCGAGGTGGTCGTTATCCTGAAGACAAACAAGGACACATGGCTGGCGACAAACTACTGGCCGATCAGTCTCCTCCCATCCCTATTGACAGTTTTTGAGAGGCTCTATCTGCAGCGCCACATTGTGCACATAACTGAGGAACACCATCTGCCAGACAAGCAGTTTGACTTCCGAGGGAGCCACTCAATTTCCCACCAGCTGCTATGCCTTGTGGAATCTGCCACGAGGGCGCTGGAGGCCCAGGAGTACCTTGGGGTACCTTGGGTCATGTGGCATGATGGCCTCATGCACACACTCTTTGTGCATTTGCTTATGACCTCACACAGGGTCCTCCTCTAGTCATACCTTTCTGGCTGGACCTTTCATTTATGGGCTGACCAAGGCTCATCCATTGTGAGGCCAATGTGGGCTGGGGTGCCACAGGAGTCGGTACTTGGTTCCATTCTATACTTTGGTTACACCACAGATGCAATGTGAGTGGTACATTGGAGTTGGGTCTGCATGCCAATGACACAGCGCTGTTGACCTGCAGCACAAATGTGACCAACATAGGCTGGCGCCTCCATTTGGGCTGTGGTGTTATGGGTAATTGTGCCACCATATGGTGGCTCAAGTTCAGCCCTGGAAAGAGCTAGGCGATCGTCTTCAGAAGATGGCATGTCGTGCTGGCTCTCACACCAGTCACCATCACAGGAAGCCCCATCCAATGGACCAAGACTGCTACCAACCTTGGGGTCAAACTGTACCAATGGCTTACCTGGCTTCCATGGTTTACCTGGCTTCCACATATCTGTGAAATCTGCAGTAGGGCATTAGGATGCAAACAAATGCTCTACCTCTCCTAAACAAGTATGCAGCTATGGTATTGGGGAAGGCTGCCGAATCCCATGCTGCCGTCTTCCAATGGGTACAAAATCGCGCTGAAATTGACACTGCACCTCCCGAGGCTGTACCCCATACACCAGTCCCATGAGGATGCAGGCCTGCTACTACAGTGGGACAGGTTTCGCCATTCTGCGTGTATGTTTTATGAGGATGCGTGGCTATCCCATATCTGGCTCGTCACCAGTTTGGGACACCAACACCACCACCAACCAAGCACACAGTGGTCGGACCTTTTGCATGAGTAACATTCTCCACAAAAGCATAAGGCCCACCTCCATATCGCATGCTTATACACACCCACACACCCACCCACACACACACACACACACACACACACACACACATACACAAACACAACCAACCAGAGGCCAATCCATTGCACTAGGCCCAACTTCTCTACCCACCTAGGAATTGCAGAAATAGCATTTCGGTGCTTAATCTGCCACAGGGATCTGCTCAGTAAGCTCGCCCCACTAAGCGAAACGAAAATATTACCTCATTTCCAGTATGATTGCTGACCCGCAAACTCTCCAGAAGACGACGGCCAATTGGACCATCTAAATATGAAATCAAGCTGCATGCCCCTGAAGAGCATCAACGTAGTAAATCCATGTTGGCTACTATAGGTCGAATAAAGTAAGGTTGTGTTTCACAGGCTGCATTGGCGGAGGGAAGTGTTACTGGCGTACGGTGAGCCACACTTGATAAGTCGACAAAACAGGTAACACAGTGAGTACATGGCGCTAGAGAAAGAACTGTGGTTGACAGGCAGCTGGCCCCTACTACTCGACTCGCTGAAACGTTAATCGCGAAGTTATTTTAATCGAAGTATTATGTCTCACGTCCAAATGTTGACCCTGCGGCTACTAAAATAGTTGCTACTCTGCTTTAGGAACGTTATGTTAGTCTGGCTTCCGCACACCACGCCATTGCAGTTCCACCTACAGTACAGCTGTCTGTATCCTCGAGGCATGCAAACACCCCACTGTGGCGAGTTCCATTTCTGTGGGGGTTATTTTGAACCACATTATCTCATTGGTAATGTAGGTATTTTGAGTACTTTCAGTCACCTTCAAACAAATATTTTACAGATATGCTCAGTTTGAAAACATGCAATGATCCACTCAAGCGTGTGGAATAGGTCAACATAAAATGGCATCCTGTATTTCCGTTTAATGATATAACATCGCATAATCACAGGGTGAAATCAGCTAATCTCCAATGAATTATAGGGTCCGTTCCAAATAAAAGATAGATTGAGGCAACAGACGGCTGTTGCCAAGAGATTTAATGTTGCAGTTGTGTCAAGCTTAAAAATGAGTCTGCAAAGTGAAAGCTACCTACTCATTCGGTAATTTTGGTTTTACCCACTATATTTTACTTTTAGTAGATCGCGACACCTATCTTTGCAATGCTCTGCATATATCTGCTATATTCATCTTCGACTCATTGAAATAAGCTCTTTGAGCAAATTCTTTGCTAGTCCGCTGAGACGCTTTGTCATCTTTGTAAGGTCAGTTGGTCTATTAGCCAAAGCTTTCGCGGTTTAGAAGCACGAGGTGTTCCTTGTTCCCATGTGTTTCCGCCATTCAGTTTATGATTCTATACGTTGCCCTGATCTGTTCTTTTTTATGGCGAGATTTTTGTTTAGGGAGAAAGACTGCCTTTGTCCGGTACCGACCTGAGCTGCTCTGGATATTTTACAATGCTGATAAATTTGGTGACATCATCGCATTCGCTTATCGAGGTGAAACTAATGTGAACTGGTTACGTTATTTCTGAAGTGCTTGCTAAATTTCTGCGATGTTGTCTCGCCCTTACTCCGCCTTCAGGCTTCCAGCAGTATTCTCCGTAGAGAAACACAAATTCGTAGACTGCTCAATTTTGATTAAATGGAAGCCGATTATAGTCATGAATGCTATCCTCTCAATCCGTGATATTGCGGATTATCATCCTCTCCTGGATTAAAAAAAGATTTGCTGGCTTGTTAAACTTTTTGTATTGAGTATGTAGTACTCCGACTGCCAATTTGAAATTCGTGGATGTTGTATTGCCGTTCGGACCCACGTGGACATTTTAATTAGCTATATTATTTCAGTAACAATCTATTAATTTATTAATGAACTTCTTTCTGTATTTCTCCTTATAACAAAGTTATTTCTTTGGTACTTGTATGTGATACAGTGTCATATTGTTTTAACTTGTTGATGCTAATCACGACTGGAGAATATTCTTATGCATCAGATGCTCACTGAAGCAATTTTATAACGACTGAAAATTGGAAATAAGTATGCTCTCTTAGCACGAAATTTGGTTTCAGATGCAGAAAGGTACGTCCACGATTACAGTTACGGCAACTGTTACTAAGTAAATGTGAATGTGCTACGAATGACCTCGCACCTTATTGAGATATAATCTGGAAATGGTATTCATGTGTTGATTTGGTTTTGATATTCTATTTATTCAGTCATACTGAGAATTAATTACTACGTACTTGAGCACTACTGAACCCTATAAGCAGAAAGCAAACACTCATTTAATTTTTGGTGAGTTTATTGATGAATTATTATTTACTGCTCTATGCTCAAGTGGTAGCTACGCAAATCCCAAATTCAGTAAAGCGTAAATTATGTAAGTGTGTGTGTGTGTGTGTATGTGTGTGTATGTGTGTGTGTAACAACTACGGATCAGAATTCGTTTCCAGTTTCATTCTGGATGTCGAAGGTTCATACTTAACGTATTGCTTAAAAGTTCAGAATTTTTCTAGTCACTGTTCATAGGAGTGGTTCGCTCCTCAACACAATACATAACTTACAAAATAAGGAATCGGAAAGAAACGCCACACCAACTGTAGAAGTGGCAGAAATTGGCTATTTCTAAAGGAAGTATTTCAGACAGTGGCAAGTTGAGTTTCTACACAAATCTTGAAAATGGGCTTCATAGACATAAATTAGTTACCAGTGGTATAAGACTGTAATCCGCAACAAGAGTAGAAACATAAACGCTTTTCTGTGAATACTGTTGTGACTACCTCCGCGTAGTTGAGCGCCCCACAAACCAAACATCATCATCATGTTCATCACCTATCACAAATGTTCCTACTGTTACTTATGCTGCCATTATTTCTGAATACTTAAGTCATAATTTGTTGCTCCATTATAAATTTCACTTTGGAGTTCAAAAATAATTTTGGCAAACGGCGCTTCTAGACTGAAAGTATGTGTGCACACAGTTCTGGAACATTTGCCATATGAAAGTAAATTTTGGCTACGTTTCTATCAAATATGTGTTACAGACAGAGAAAAGTGTGCTCTACCTGCTGAATTATTCATTATTCCCAGATTTACTATATGGATATAATTATTATGCAAGCAATATAATCCTTAAATACGATACACTCCATTCCAAAAGATGAGGGGCAGTCAAATGAAAACCGAACACCCACCACTACGGGACCATGGAATGGTTCAGTTCAAAAGTAGCCACCACACGTGTTAAGATGTCACATTGGGAGACAAGACGATCAGTTCCCTGTTTTGTAGCACGCAGTCGGCCACCAACCGATCCACAACCGTATCCGTTCTTGCGCGTTCTTGTTCGACGAAATCAACGTCCACGCGTGTATTTCATCAGATCTACAAAGTTTTGAAAATCACATTACGAAAGATCCGGGCTATAGGGAGGATGTTGCAGTGTTTCTCAACCAAATCGCTGAAGTGTAGCCTTCGATTGGCTGTTTGGGGGCGGGCGGTACCGTGCAGCACTATGGTTCCATCCCACTGCATTCATGGGCGTTTTGACTTTATGGCGCGTCGCAGTTTCTGCAAAGTGTGTCCATAGCACTGCGCATTATTGTAGTTCCACGCTCGAGGAACTCCATGCGCAGAGGGCCTCTGCAGTCGAAGAAGAAGGTCATCTTGCCCTTACCGGAATTTATGTGAATAACTTTGGATTTTTTTGGCGGGGGAGATGTGGAATTTTTCTACTGTCGGCTTCTCCGTTTGCCGTCACACTGTCAGAATGCCGTCAGACGGAATCATCCTCTTGGACGATAATACCCACATCAGTACTGCCAATCAGGCGAAGGCTACGCTCCAGCGATTTGGTTGCAGTATCCTCCGTATAGGCCGTTTCTTTCGCCGTGTGATTTATCACTCACTGGCGACCTGCAGAAAGACACGCATGGACGTCGGTTTCCGTCAGTCGAGAAAGTGCAAGAGTGCATGCGGATGTGGATCCTTCAGTGGCTGACCCGCGTTCTACGAAACAGAAAGTTATCGTCTCGTCACCCAGTGGGATAAATGTCTCAAGTGCGGTGATTACTTCTGAATGGAACAGTGCCATTTGACTGCCCCGTATGTGATGCATTTGATTCCTAAGAGTGGTACTTTCTCCTACAGCCCAGTCACCAAATACGGAGGTGTACCGCGCGTTGCAACCATTCCAGTACGCCAGGAGTACCTTGGGAGAGCATGCGGCATGCTCGCCATATACAATGCTGACAACTCAGTACCATCTCGCTTCCACGAGTCACGTTCCACCACAATGCTCTCCCATTCTCATTCTGCCAGCCTGCTTTAGAGGTTGCAGCCTGACCACTCCCCAGACTCCTCATGTTGGGAATTTGCGGTACATGGTTCTCTGGTCTTAGCACCGGCCTCATTCAGAATGCCTGCACTGAGCGCACAATACACTCCAGATTTTAGACTGGCCACGCTAAGTGCATCGACCATCCAGCGTACTGGAAGTTTCAGGTGTTGTTCGTCTCCTGAGTCTCTTTAATAGGTATGTACTAGCTACATTCTAACATATAAAATAAAGGCCCTAATGTTCAGAAAAGTGGTTTTTGCCTATATAATATATTATATTGTAATATCAAACTACATGTTGGGTGGGAGCAGGAGTACTATGGTACCTACGTATAAGAAAAAGGAAAGGCTATACACTGAAGAGGATATTACTATAACTACAAAAGAGGTGGAAGATGGAGTATCACTTTGGTAAGTAGCACTAAATAACAAAATGGCACCCATTCAGATTGACAAGGTAGGAAGACAGACTTGACAAGTGATCAAGAAACAACTTCCTATACGTTTGCTAAATGGGTATTTCCGTTGACAGCATCTGAGTTTATGTTAGTTCGTAGTTTATGTTAGTTCGTAGAACAGAATGGGCTCAGCACTCGTTTTAAAGATGTTAAAGCTGGTGCAAAGTGGTTCATAAATTTCTGTTTGCTCAATACGTAGACACTGAAGAATCCTGAAGATCTAGAAATGAATCGTAGAAAAGCTATAAGCGACTCTGTTTTCGTTTATGATTTTAATGGTCAACTAGAAGAACTATTGGACTAGCTGGACGACAGAGATACACAAACCAATATATAGAATTTGGATAGGACACACTTTTCGTCTGGTGTCTCCAGGATACGTGCTGTTGGAGCTATTTGAAGTTTTTTCGGGATATTCAAGTCCCTGGAATAGACAATACAACAGCAATTACTTGTATGTGAGCTGCAGGCTGGAGTCTTCCATCACTCTAAGCGCGCAGTCCGGAACCGCGCGACTGCTACGGTAGCAGGTTCGAATCCTGCCTCGGGCATGGATGTGTGTGATGTCCTTAGGTTAGTTAGGTTTAAGTAGTTCTAAGTTCTAGGGGACTGATGACCACAGCTGTTAAGTCCCATAGTGCTCAGAGCCATTTGAACCATTTTTTCTTCCATCACTTACCTTTTTCGGAAGAGTGCACTTATGGAGTTCCCAGAAGGGGGAAAATGATTCATCCGGAACATTTTATCAAATTCAGGCTACTTTAGTCAGTTGTGTGATAAAGTAAAAGCAAGACCTTTACTGCTTTACTGGTCATCTTAGTCATTAAGATCCTACAGTAACTGGAAAAGCGAAGAATGAGAGACTTGCAGTCATTTAGTCGCCACCACACAAATGACCAAGTGCAACCTTTAAAAAAGTCTTGCTTCAAGCCATTCAAGGACACATGGCGTGCAGTCCTAAACCACCGACTGCCGCGAAAGGGCAGCAACAAGGCGCTGACCCGTGCACCATTGGAAAGAGCAGGCAGCGCCACACCTCCCCGAAGACAGGAATCAGCGCCCCCTGTCAACGATGATTTAACCAGCCGCCCATCGCTGGTCCACCCATTTCGGTTGCTGGCTGCGAGAGCATCAGTAATCAGTACTGAGGAATAGGAGAACGTTAGTTAGCCTGCGTTTTGCGAGCAGTAATACAGAGTAAGTGGTGGTGGTGGTTGTTGGGATGATACAGAGTAAGTACTTGTAAGTAGGAGGCACAGGAAGCACCGGAATCAAGAGAACTTCAGTTTCTTTTCATTTTAGAAAGCAGAAAATGGTTTTTATTCCCACCACCGGCCATCTGAACTTCTTTCATTCCATATATGTGTCGGTGGCTGATTCTCACAGTAGTCAACACACCACCAGGAGTACTGAGTTGATTTTATGACAAGAAGCAAACAGAGAACACCGTCGAAATCAGATTTTGTGAATCTTGTCTGCAAGGTACGACCAGATGCTTTGAGGCTTAAACATATAATTTCAGGCTTCAAAATCCATATGATAGGTCACAGTTTCCTTTCCCATCGATATCACCCTGAGAAACTTCAGACATATAATATTGTTGTTGTTACGGTCTTCAGTCCTGAGACTGATTTTATGCAGCTCTCCATGCTACTCTATCCTGTCTCTGACAGAATTACAATATCTTCAGCGAACCTCAAAGTTTTTATTTCTTCTCCATGGATTTTAATACCTACTCCGAATTTTTCTTTTGTTTCCTTTACTGATTGCTCAATATACAAATTGAATAACATTGGGGAGAGGCTACAACCCTGCCTCACTCCTTTCCCAACCGCTGCTTCCCTTTCATGCCCATCAACTCTTATAACTTCCACCTGGTTTCTGTACAAATTGTAAATGTCCTTTTGCTCCCTGTATTTTACCCCTGCCACCTTCAGAGTTTGAAAGAGAGTATTCCAATCAACATTGTCAAAAGCTTTCTCTAAGACTACAAATGCTAGAAACGTAGGTTTGCCTTTCCTTAATCTATTTTCTAAAGTAAGTCGTAGGGTCAGTATTGCCTCACGTGTTCCTTTATTTTTACGGAATCCAAAATGATCTCTCCCGAGGTCGGCTTCTACCAGTTTTTCCATTCGTCTGTAAAGAATTCGCGCTAGTATTTTGCAGCCGTCACTTATTCAACTGATAGTTCGGTAATTTTCACATCTGTCAACACCTGCTTTCTTTGGGATTGGAATTATTATATTCTTCTCGAATTATGGGGGTATTTCGCCTGTCTCATACATCTTGCTCACCAGATGGTAGAGTTTTGTCAGAAATGGCTCTCCCAAGGCTGTCAGTAGTTCTAATGGAATATTGTCTACTTGTTTCAACTTAGGTCTTTCAGTGCTCTGTCAAACTCTTCACGCAGTATCATATCTCCCATTACATCATCCTCTTCCATTTCCATAATATTGTCCGCAAGTACATCGCCCTTGTATAGGCCTTCTATACACTCCTTCCACCTTTTTGCTTTCCTTTCTTTGCTTAGAACTGGGTTTCCATCTGAGCTCTTGATATTCATACAAGTGGTTCCCTTTTCTCCAAATGTCTCTTTAATTTTCCTGTAGGCAGTATCTATCTTACCCCTTGTGAGATAAGCCTTTACATCCTTACATTTGTGTCCGCAGCTCGTGGTTGTGCGGTAGCGTTCTCGCTTCCCACGCCCGGGTTCCCGGGTTCTATTCCCGGCGGGGTCAGGGATTTTCTCTGCCTCGTGATGACTGAGTGTTGTGTGCTGTCCTTAGGTTAGTTAGGTTTAAGTAGTTCTAAGTTCTAGGGGACTGATGACCATAGATGTTAAGGCCCATAGTGCTCAGAGCCATTTGAACCATCCTTACATTTGTCCTCTAGCCATCCCTGCTTAGCCATTTTGCACTTCCTGTCAATCTTATTTTTCAGACGTTTGTATTCCTTTTTGCCTTTTTCATTTACTGCATTTTCTCCTTTCATCAATTAGATTCAATATTTCTTCTTTTAGCACTGGATTTCTACTATCACGTTGAATGATGCCATAAATTTCACTTTGACAGGTCATAGCATTTCGGAAGATGATGTCATGTTGCCTTCCTGTGATGGCGAAGTTGAAGCTGATGATTCTGGAAGAAGTGTTACCGCTGTTTTCAGCTGTCGATCTTCGGCAAATATTTAGGATTTTCTCTCTCAGGGAATTATGAAAACCGACAAACGTGTGATCAAGAGTCGTCGATTGAATCCATTGTTCCAAGAAATAACCTCGTAATCTCAGAAGAATATAGTAATCTCATCGCTGAAAAAGAGAAGCCTCCAAACGGAAAAGGTCTAAAGCAGGAGTGCCAGAAAGCTATGCCTGTTACTACTGCTGTGGCAAGTGCACAGAAAAAAAATATAGGAAACACAGGAGGCTGATTGTGATTCCTACATCTCTTTGAAAAGTAACGGCAGTGTGAATGACTTCGATTCCTTTGAAGAATCATCACCAGACCATATTGTAATGTCTGATTCAGCACATGAAGGTGGTAGAGGTTATATTCTGGCTAAATTCCTAACCAACAAGAGGAATGCATACAGTTACAGATATGTCTGCACCACACAAAAAGTACTGGAATTAGGGCTCTAGTGTCCGGGACGAGGACGAAATAGCTTTCAAATTAAATGAAGAAGACATTTCCCGTATTAATAACAGTGACGACGCAGGGAAATTGCAGTTCCTCATGTTGTTGCTGTGTTGGCAAATAAAAGACGAGTGATCTACTTTGTGTTAAGGTCCAGTTGATGTTCATGGAAAAAAAGACAGTGACGCTCTTATGTGTACGTTTTATTTTTGTATTAGTGTCAATATATTAAGTGTAATTGTCAACTGTTCCAACCCATTAATGACTGAGTTTACAGTACTGTGAATAGCAATCAAATAATGAAATTTTTGTGTTTGCCTGTGGCGTACGTTCATGTCATAAATACCTAGAAATATGCCCGATAGAAAAATCCCAGTTATACGTTTGTACCAATTTCTGTCTTCTCTATCTCATTTTTAAGACCTCAACCTCCTGCCTTCAGTCTACATATAAATATCATATAGATATCATGTTTAGGACCAGCCGTATCATATTTAAGAACTTAAGTCCAGAAAATAATACACAGTTTATATTTTCTGTAAATTACATTTGTAACTTTAAATACGGTGTCATTTTAAAATAGGTTATCCTTTCCAACATTTATGATTTTTTCCTAGCAGTTTCTCTTTTTATTTCAAAAAATAGAGACAAATTTTGTTATTTTGTTTCATATTTAGAAAGCCTTACTCTGTATGTAACAATGTCACAAGCAGTAGATGAAGAGACAGAGACGGCATATGAGGATATTGAAAGGAAAATCTTGTCTGTTAGGAGAGACGATATTGTAATTATTATGGGGGATTTGAACGCGGCATTAGGAAAGGAATGGAGGACAGATTTACATCAGAATGTAGGCGTGGTGGTAGGGATAAGAGGGGAGAAAGACTAACCGAGTTCTGCAATAAATTTCAGTTGGTAACAGCGAATATTCTGCTCAAAAGTCACTACAGGAGAGGATATATTTTGAAAAGGCCTGGATTACATCTTGGTCAGACAAAGATCCTGAAAACAGGCATCGGACATTAAGGCGTACCCGGGAGCAGACGTGGCTTCGGATGGCAATTTAATAATGATGAATGGTATACTGAACTTTAAGAGAACTAGGATAGTGAAGTACTGAGATGTAATGAGATGGGTTTGAAATTCTCTAAGCCTGGGACAAAAGTGAATCCAAGCGTTTGAGAAGTTAACAGTTAGGTAGGTGATAAGGTATGGAATGAGGAAGTACTCCACAGAATTGGCGAACAAAGGAATATTGGCAAGAAGCAGGGACAGGATGATAGAACATGTGTCGAGAATAACGTCTGTGATACTACAGGGAGCTGTAGAACATAAAAACTGTAGAGGAAGGCAGAGATTTTAGAACATGTTTTTTGCTCGAGTATCATGTCGTTTTTGGAAACCCAGAATCTACTATGTAGGAATCAACATGGATTCCGGAAACAGCGATCGTGTGAGACCCAACTCGTGTTATTTGTTCATGAGACCCAGAAAATATTAGATACAGGCTCCCAGGTAGATGCTATTTTTCTTGACTTCCGGAAGGAGTTCGATACAGTTCCGCGCTGTCGCCTGATAAACAAAGTAAGAAGCCTACGGAATATCAGACCAGCTGTGTGGCTAGATTGAAGAGTTTTTAGTAAACAGAACACAGCATATTGTTTTCAATGGAGAGACGTCTACAGACGTTAAAGTAACCTCTGGCGTGCCACAGGGGAGTGTTATGGGACCATTGCTTTTCACAATATATGTAAATGACCTAGTAGATAGTGTCGGAAGTCCCATGCGGCTTTTCGCAGATGATGCTGTAGTATACAGAGAAGTTGCAGCATTAGAAAATTGTAGCGAAATGCAGGAAGATCTGCAGCGGATAGGCACTTGGTGCAGGGAGTGGCAACTGACCCTTAACATAGACAAATGTAATGTATTGCGAATACATAGAAAGAAGGATCCTTTATTGTATGATTATATGATAGCGGAACAAACACTGGTAGCAGTTACTTCTGTAAAATATCTGGGAGTATGCGTGCGGAACGATTTGAAGTGGAATGATCATATAAAATTAATTGTTGGTAAGGCGGGTGCCAGGTTGAGATTCATTGGGAGAGTCCTTAGAAAATGTAGTCCATCAACAAAGGAGGTGGCTTACAAAACACTCGTTCGACCTATACTTGAGTATTGCTCATCAGTGTGGGATCCGTACCAGATCGGGTTGACGGAGGAGATAGAGAAGATCCAAAGAAGAGCGGCGCGTTTCGTCACAGGGTTATTTGGTAACTGTGATAGCGTTACGGAGATGTTTAACAAACTCAAGTGGCAGACTCTGCAAGAGAGGCGCTCTGCATCGCGGTGTAGCTTGCTGTCCAGGTTTCGAGAGGGTGCGTTTCTGAATGAGGTATCGAATATATTGCTTCCCCCTACTTATACCTCCCGAGGAGATCACGAATGTAAAATTAGAGAGATTCGAGCGCGCACGGAGGCTTTCAGACAGTCGTTCTTCCCGCGAACCATACGCGACTGGAACAGGAAAGGGAGGTAATGACAGTGGCACGTAAAGTGCCCTCCGCCACACACCGTTGGGTGGCTTGCGGAGTACAAATGTAGATGTAGATGTAGATGAATATATGCAACAAATAATTGAGGACGTATGGGGCATGTGCTGCTCTGAGATGAAGACGATGGCACAGGAGAGTAGCTCGTGGCGGGACGCATCAAACCAGTTAGAAGACAGATGACTAAAACTAAAAATACTGTGGATACTGCGATAATGAAAACCACAATAGGCGGCTCAGTTGAAGAAAAATGGACATCTTTACGTCTGTAAAGAGGGCAATCACAGATGTTGGGCAGATAAAGATACGTACAAGGAAGGTGACTTCTAAGAAGCCTTGAGTAAGGGAAGAAATACATCAACTGATCGGAGAAAGGACTAAAGAAAAATTGTTCAGATAAAGCCAGGAACATAGCAATATAAGGCACTTAGGAATGAAATAAACAGGGACGACAGAAAAGCCAAGGCAAAATGGGTACAGGAAAAATGTGAAGAATTGAAAAAGAAAAATTGACTTAGGAAGGGCTGTTTCAGCATAGAGAAAAACTGAAAGGCCAACCTTCGATAAAAAGAAAAGCGGGAGCATCAACATTAAGTGTTTGATGGTAATTACACTGTTAAATGCAAAGGAGAGTGCTGATAAGCGGGAAAAGTGCATTAGTATCTCTATGAAAGGGAGGTCTTGTGTCATGACATGACAGAAGGAAAAATGGGTGTCGATATAAAAGACATATGGGACCGAGCATTAGAGTCAGAATGTGGCGATCATTCTAGCTTTAGGAAGGCAAAAGGTAACAAAGAGGCAGTTTTGACGTTGATTTCGGAAGTAAATCAAGGTATGTGTATAGGATTTGTCGGCGTAGAAGAAGCGTTTGACAGTGTAAAACACTTAGAAAAATAGGAGTAACCTATAGGCAAAGACGGGTAATATGCGATATGTACAAGGACCAAGAGAAAATAAAAGGAATGGAAGAAGAAGAAAAAGGATTAGGAGGGCTACAAGATAAGGCCACAACACAAGATGTGACGTAGTCGTAGTCACTCGAGAGGTGTAGGGCCATATTATGGATCATCGTGAAGGAGGGCAGCTGAAATGGACGCTGACTCAAAAGTTATTCTGTTTTGTAGTCACTGGATGTAAGGAGACTGATTGGCTTGGTATGGCATTACATCACCATTGTCTGTTATTTGACAAATTCTGCAGCGTTAGTTGCAATCCCTCTTTCCTTTTCAGCGTTAAATGTTGCTCTTACACAGTGCCCGACGTCCAAACGTTGTTTATTCTCTTATTGTATTGTTCTGTTATACATTTTACCCACACATTGTTCTGTTATACATTTTACTCACACATTTTAAACTTGTTACTTTCTGTTTATTGGACAGCCTGCCCTTGCTTTCTATTTAGAATGTAACTCTCCAAGTTGTTTGTAGGCCTGATAATTTTTGGTGATTTGACATAAGTTCTATTCACCGACGGTGCCCCACATTGTGTTCCTGTCTTTCTTATCTCATTTTCCCAAAATTCAGTTTGATACCTTATTTCAGCAACACGTATTGACCAAGTTGCTTTTGCAGCACTGTTTAATTTCCACGAGTTGATAGCGTGTATTCACATCTTTTGTATGAGATTTGATTACTAGTCCTGCTGTCAGGAATTATAGTCATTCTCATGATTCGACATGTCATTCGTCCATTTTCATTTCTTCACGAAGCAGTTAGTAGGTATTATACATAAATTCTCTTCAGTGTAATATCTTACGAGTTCATTGGTTTGCTTGTACCCCATATTTTTACGTCAACTTGTGTCTCCACGTAGCCTTGTATTTTGATGCTGTTGCATGCAAGCCCGCTAACTCCGCACAGGCATTCACGTTACATACAGGGTGTTACAAAAAGGCACGGCCAAACTTTCAGGAAACATTCCTCACACACAAAGACAGAAAATATGTTATGTGGACATGTGTCCGGAAACGCTTACTTCCCATGTTAGAGCTCATTTTATTACTTCTCTTCAAATCACATTAATCATGGAATGGAAACACACAGAAACAGAACGTACCAGCGTGACTTCAAACACTTTGTTACAGGAAATGTTCAAAATGTCCTCCGTTAGCGAGGATACATGCATCCACCCTCCGTCGCATGGAATCCCTGATGCGCTGATGCAGCCCTGGAGAATGGCGTATTGTATCACAGCCGTCCACATTACGAGCACGAAGAGTCTCTACATTTGGTACCGGCGTTGCGTAGACAAGAGCTTTCAAATACCCCCATAAATGAAAGTCAAGAGGGTTGAGGTCAGGAGAGCGTGGAGGCCATGGAATTGGTCCGCCTCTACCAATCCATTGGTCACCGAATCTGTTGTTTAGAAGCGTACGAACACTTCGACTGAAATGTGCATGAGCTCCACCGTGCATGAACCACACGTTGTGTCGTACTTGTAAAGGCACAAGCAGAGCATCCCGTATGAAATCAAGATAACGTGCTCCATTGAGCGAGGTGGAAGAACATGCGGTTCAATCGAGACATCACCAACAATGCCTGCTCAAACGTTCACAGAAAATCTGTGTTGATGACGTGATTGCACAATTGCTTGCGGATTCTCGTCAGCCCAAACACGTTGATTGTGGAAATTTACAATTTGATCACGTTGGAATGAAGCCTCATCCGTAAAGAGAACATTTGCACTGAAATGAGAATTGACACATTGTTGGATGAACCATTCGCAGAAGTGTACCCGTGGAGGTCAATCAGCTGCTGATAGTGCCTGCACACGCTGTACATGGTACGGAAACAACTGGTTCTCCCGTAGCACCCTCCACACAGTGACGTGGTCAACGTTACCTTGTTATTAGGGTTATCGTCAACTGCACGAAGAATTGCCTCGTCCATTGCAGGTGTCCTCGTCGTTCTTGGTCTTCCCCAGTCGCGAGTCATAGGCTGCAATGTTCCGTGCTCCCTAAGACGCCGATCAATTGCTTCGAACGTCTTCCTGTCGGGACACCTTAGTTCTGGAAAGCTGTCTCGATACAAACGTACCGCGCCACGGCTATTGCCCCGTGCTAATCCATACACAGAATGGGCATCTGCCAACTCCGCATTTGTAAACATTGCACTGACTGCACAACCACGTTCGTGATGAACACTAACCTGTTGATGCTACATGCTGATGTGCTTGATGCTAGTGCTGTAGAGCAATGAGTCGCATGTCAACACAAGCACTGAAGTCAACATTACCTTCCTTCAATTGGGCCAACTGGCGGTGAATCTAAGAAGTACAGTACATACTGACGAAACTAAAATGAGCTCTAACATGGAAATTAAGCGTTTCCGGACACCTGTCCACATAACGTCTTTTCTTTATTGGTGTGTGAGGAATGTTTCCTGAAAGTTTGGCCGTACCTTTTTGTAACACCCTGTATAGTATGCTACCTTAACTTTGTGATGAGGTCACATACGTTTTCCTACATTACGGTGAACTCCTAGCAGAACATTTTTGTAGCGTTTTTGCATATATGCTATGCATGCAATTCTGTCTATTGTCATAGACTTAATGTTGACATTTTCAAGCCATAAGATCATATCTCCTACCCTACTCCGTTCTCTTTCGCCATTTCTGTGTATGGCAATATTTTAGCAACATTATTCACCTACATTCTTTGTTTTTACTATGCATATTTAAATTTTTCTCAAAAAATTGGCAAAATTATTTTCAAAACCTTTTTCGAATTTCGATCTAACGTTTGTATTTCTGTTTAACGCTTTGTCATGTCACTACCAGTGACACCTGCCGGCCACATTGTTATACTCGATGCTTTGGAGTGCCTTGTACTAGACAGTCTCGGAACACGAAAACGCACACGACTTCGTACTGGACGTGTCATTTATTATCCCACGCAGTGGTGTGTGGTTCTTGTCATGAGGCAGGGTGGTCCTGATTCTTTGTTTGCACAGTCCTCAATGCAAAATTAAAGTCCTCTTGATCGGAAAACAGGCCGAAACCCCTATGCAGTCATACGAATTTACTTTTAAAGTGTAATGAAACATATCATGCAACGGATTTCTACGTCTCTGATGATCCTCACTTTGATTATTCCCTTTTCCCCACTGTCATGGAACGAGCCGATACCTCGGTTGCTCCACTTGCACCCAGTCACTAGTATCTGGGGCAGTTGCCCCCTCTGACATCAACATTACCATCACAGCACACAACATTAAACTTATCTTCCAGTCAAAACGCAACACAGCCCCTGGTCACGACTGTGTCACCTACTGCCATCTCGGAGAATGCCCCTTTTCCTTCCTGACTGTCCTTGCCAATTTATACAATGTCATCCTCTCTACTGGCTGCTACCTCGGCCTGTGGAAGACTTCCCGTGTCCTCTTATGCCTCAAACCCAACAAACCCCCTTCCGTCGCCTCTTCCTATCGTCCCATCTGCCTCACCTTCGTCTTCAGTAAGTTCTTCAGATCCATCCTCTCCCATTGTATCCCTCACCACCTTAATCAACACCACCTCCTTCCCCCCTTACCCAGTGTGGCTTCCGAACTCCCCTTCCCCACTGAAGACCAACTCCTTTACCTCGTCCACCTTCTCTCCCTCCAACTTAACTCCTGTCATTCACCTATTTTTACTTCCCTCAACATCCAAAATGCCTACAAACGCATAAGGCATCTCAGTCTTCTCTTTAAACCCCAAAGCTACGCCCTGCCTATCAGTTTTCTCCATCTGGTCGCTTCTTTCCTCTCACATCATCCTTCCTATGTCACCCTCCACAACACCAAGTCCCATATCTTTCATCCCACTGCTGGTGTCCCCTAGGGCTCCGTTCTCTCCCCTCTCCTCCATCTCCTGTACACGCACAGATATGCCCAAGCCACCCCCAGCTGTCCACCTCCTCCAATATGCTGATGACACCGCTTTCCTGGCTCTTTATCCTATCCTTCAATGGTCCCAACACACCCTCCAAACCGACCTTGACCAGTTCACCACTTGGTGTAACTTGTGGTTCCTTTGTATCAACCCCTCCAAAATCCAGTCAACCATCATAGGCCACACCACCTGCTCCTTCCATCTCCATGATTTCTAACTAACCAATTACGGTCATTCCATCCAGCTCACCCCCACCCTGAGATACCGTGGCCTCACCCTTGGCCATCACCTCACGTGGACCCCTCACCTCCTGACCATCCAGGAAAAAGCCCATTCCCACCTCTGCCTCCTGAAACTCCTGTCTGGCCAGAGATGGGGATTGCATCCTCCCACCATCCTCCTGACCTACAAATCCCTCATCCATCCTATCCTCTGTTATGCCAGCATTGCCTGGATATTCGCCCCCTCCCCACTTTTATAAGGCCCTCGAAATCCTTGAACGCCACATGTTCCGCTTTGCCTTCCGTATCCACCTTTCTTCCCCCACATGACTCCTGTATGATCTCATCCCCTACCCCAGCTGCTACATTTCCTCCAACATCTCCACATCTTTTACACTGTCTGCAGGCTCGATCCCCCACCCTCTGGTTTCCTCCTTCCTCTCCACCCCCAACCATTGCAATGTCTCTATCGCTGTATCCCTCCCTCTCTACGCTTCCACACCCTCCAACTCCTTCATCAGGGCAATTTCCAGCACCTCCCCCTCCCAGATACTGAACTTTGCCATGACATCTATCCTTCCTACCAACTATAGCCTGGCCTTGTCCCCCCCCCCTCCCCAGGGCTCCACTTTTCCTCACCCCTCCTTCTCCCAGAGCGGATTTTCCTCCTCTCCCCTGACCCTGCACCCCCACCTCTGATGTTTTCCTCTCCCATCTCTTCCCGCCCTGGCCCCCCTTCAGCGCACCCCAACCCCATCCCACTTTCTGTCCCCTCCTTCTCACACCTCCTTTTCTCTTCTCTCTTGTTCCCCACCCCTGGCAGATCCTCCCAGGTTTTTATTCATCAACAAGTGTGTTGTGTTTGTGTTCTGTTAGGTGCCATTATACAGTGTCATCAAGTGATGTTGTTTTAATTATATGGTCTACCTGTATACCGTCCATGATTGTTCCGTACTATGCCATCCATCACGTAGCTGTTTTACTCGTTCTGCAACTTTTTATACTTTGGCTGTACTTTGCCTGGTGCCTTTTAACCCTCACAGGGTGTGTTTTTTTGTGGAAAATCCTTTTTTAGATTCTTATCTCCGTTTTACAGTCGCTGCTTTTTCTATGCTTTCTTCTCTTATGTTCCACCTTTTTTCCCCCTCTATGTTCCTCCATGTTTTCTTCTTTATATTGTTTTCAATATCTTCCTGTCTACTTGTAATGTCTCTCAGCTGATGAGCAGCGCCTATGCTGCTGCCAGCCTGTCCCAGATGGGGAACTGAAAATACAATAAAGGAAAAATAAAGAATGTGCAATGGACAGGGTCTTACCTAAGCTGAATTTGATAAGGGATAGGTACACCTTTAAAAGTTAAGAATCATGCACGAGAGGCACAGCTTAGCCGTCACATGCCTTAGTTAAGGGAGACATCTAACTACTAAAAAGAATGGAAGCTTATAAAAGATGCTGTGTATTTCCCTTAACAGCATTCACATGGGAAAACTCCAACAGGATCTTTGGAGCAGGTGTGTGTGTTTACCCAGTGCACTCGTAAATATAGGTGTTAACCCACGGAAAAACAATTTATCAAGGCAATATTGGAACTTAAATAAGTAAATTAGTACCTATTGTGATCTATATATTGAAGGTATCGCATTTACTTGCGTAGTTTTCCTGAAAAGTTAACTGTTCTAAAGTACAAGCCGTTGGCGTGGGTTTGTCATCGTTATCGACCGCAGTAAGTTGTGTGATTATTCAATAATTTCCGGGCAGTGTCTGTGTAGCTTTATTGTGAAGAGTATCGTGTGTGTATAGTTTGCATTCGGTTCGTGTTTCCTGTGTTTCTATACTTCCGTACAGTTAATTTTCCATATTGTGCAGTAAAGTCGTTAAGTGGTGTTTCTGTTTCCATTAGAGTATTTATAATTCAGTGCTAGCGCCTGCTCAAGTCTGTCGTTAGAAAATATCGAGCCTCTTCAGCTTCTTAACTCGTTTTGTGATTTCCGCCACTGTAACCTACGCCAGCAATTAACTTCGCGCTATTTATATTCGACTGCTGCTACATTCGCCTGACGTCCAGAAGTTCTCTGCTCATTTCACCATAAGCTAAGTTACTTTCTATTAATTATTAAATGGTGTGGCGGAATTGTTTGTAGTGTAATTTGTATTGTATGTATTTGTGTTGTTTGTTTGTAGTGTAATTTGTATTGTTTAATCTGCCGTCATGTGTGACAAATGTGGATGTTGTTGTAGATTAGTGAGCACGGGAGTGAAATGTCAGGATTGTGGGATGGTGATTGTAGCGGGGAAGCTGTTATAGTGCCAGATGAGGCTCGCCAATGGAGTTGTAGATTATGTAGCCGTGACAAGAAAATCGTGCAACAGGGAAAAAAGATTTGTGTCCTTCAGGCTGAACTAGAAATGGCGTACTTCGAATTAGACAGGTTGAAGGGGGAAATAGGCAATGGGAGCTGAGAACAGGTAACAAGTCGTAGTCTGAAGGAGAAAACCCCAGAAATCACTTTTCAGATTCCAGTGAGCAATCAGTTTGATTTGTTAGCTGAAGTAGAACAACCTCAAACAGTTTTTGAGCGAAGTGGGGTGCAGGGGACTCGTAGTAACAAATGTAATCCTAGGTCGGGAGTAAAGTCAAGCAAAAAGAAAAGAGTCCTGCTGTTGGGTAGCAGTCATGGGAGAGGTGTAGACCAGTTGCTACAGGATAGGCTAGCAGTCGAGTACCAGGTCATAAGCATTGTGAAACTTAGTGCTAAGCTTAGCCAGGTTACAGAAAACCTAGAGGCTTTGTCCAAATATTTTGATGGTGAGGACAATTTTCTTATAGTAGGAGGAGCAGGAAACAGCCTGGCTAGCAATTCAGACTATAGTATTAGGTGTGACCTGGATGTAATAGGAGCAGCAACCGCTCACATTCGTGTGGGGTCTGTGGATGTTTTGCAATGCCATGACCAGCCCTGGGTTAATACGGCTGTCAGCTGTGTTAACAGAGAGCTTGGAGTGACTTCTGTTGGCAGAAACTAAATGTCATATCTGTGTTGTGCCTGTTGATGCAATTGGGAGGTGGGGTTACACTAGTCATGGCCTGCACCTGAATAGGAAGGGGAAGAATAGATTAGTTGATCTTCTTGCAGAAAACGTAAGGGGGGGCCACATGCACTCAAGACAAAATAGCTGTGGTTACTCGAGTCAGAGGGACACTTTTATAGTTTACAGTCAGGTTACAGACAGAGGGTATTTAAAGAGATTAAAACAGAACAGTGCCATAACGTCTGTAGTAGTATCCAAAGAAATAAAATTTATCTATTTTATCAGAACATTAGAGGATTGAAAAACAAGATAGATGAGCTTCTTGTATTCCTATAAAATGGGGTAAATTCTGAAGGTATAGATGTTTTGTGTCTCTCTGAACACCATATAACTGCAAGGATGGAGAAGTTAAATTTAAGGGACTACAGATTAGAATATTTTTCATGCAGAGACAACATGGAAAAAGGAGGAGTTGCTACTTATATAAAAACTGAACATAAAGTAAAACATATTGAAACAAATAGTTTATGTGTAGATCAAATACCTGAAGCATGTGCTTGTGAGTTGCTACTGCAATATACTTCTATAGTAATTGTAACAATCAACAGATCCCCTCAAGGTAACTTTCATCTGTTCATGAAAAATCTAGAGGCATTATTGAGCTACCTGTCAGACAAAAAGAAGCAGTTAGTGGTCTGTGGTGATTTTAATGTAGATTTCTTAAAAGATATGGATAGGAAAAATGAGCTACAATCTTTGTTTGGTTGTTTCAATCTAGCATATGGTGTTAATTTTCCAACTCGTGTGCAGCAGGATAGTAGGACAGTTATCGATAATATTTTCATAGACAGTGCTCAGGCAGAAACAATGTGTACCCATCTGTTAATGGGCTATCTGACCATGATGCACAGCTAATAGAAATAACACATATAGCACGTTACAGGTTTCAAGCAGGTTCATACAAGGCAGGGAGGCTTATTAACGTGAACAGGGTACAGAGTTTTAAGAGCAGCCTAGAAGAGGTAGAATGGGTTGAAGTATACACAGAAAATAATGCTGATGCCAAATTCCATTTATTCCACCGTAAATTTGTCTCAATATTTGAGAGTTGATTTCCCGAAACGTTGTCCAAAAAAGCCATTACAAAGTCAAGTAAGCTGTGGATTACTAAGGGAATTAAGATACAGCGTAGAAGGAAAAGGGAAATATATGAATAGGACAGAATAAGTCAGGATCCGACGTTACTTGCTCACTACAAAAGATACTGTATTATTTTAAGGAAAGTCATTAAGAAGTCGAGAAGCTTATGTGTTCTGGCAGAAATTAATAATGCAGATAATAAGATTAAAACTATGTGGAATATTGTCAAACAGGAGACAGGGCAACCTGACAGTGCACTGCATACCATATGAATAAAGCTAAATGATGATGTAGTGAGTAATAATTCATAAGTTGCAAGTATTTTTAACAATCACTTTCTGAATGTAGCAGGAAAAATAGAATTAAAGGGTTCAGTTGAAGAAGCAAAAAAATATATTAAAAATATCATTCCCCAGGACTTTAGGCCTTTAGAAATAGTACCAACATCCACTACTGAAATTAAGGGCATTATAAATATATTGAAAAACAAGAACTCTTGTGGTGTTGATGAGTCTCTAACGGAATTTTGAAGTGTTGTTCTAATTTAGAGGAGTGGAGTGCTGAGTGATATTTATAATGCTTCATTGGCACGGGGAATTTTCCCAGACAGATTGAAATATCCAATTATCAAACCTCTTCATAAGAAAGGGGACAAGAGTGACTTAAATAATTACAGAACAATCTCATTGCTGACTTCATTTTCTAAGATATTAGGTGATCTGACTCACTATTATAGAAATTAATAAACTTCCTGTCCTCTCCTTATCTCCTTTCTATTAAAAAAAAAGTACAACCTGTCTTCTGCACTCTCAGATGTACTATATAAAGTTATGTATTGAAGAGTAGTCTCAGATATAAGTGAAAATAATTTACTCAGCATGTCACAGTTCGGATTCCAGAAGGGTTACTCGACTGAGAATGCTACCTACACATTTACCCATCAGATAGTATTAGTCCTAAATAACAAATTATCGCCAGTTGGCATTTTTTGTGATCATTCCAAAGCATTTGACTGTGTGGATCATTTCACACTCTTGGAAAAACTCAGGTTTTACGGAGCTGAAGGCTATACACACAGCTGGTTTGAAACATACTTAACGAACAGAAAGCAAATAATGTTGGGAAGATGGTAAATTCTAGTGAATGGGGAGTTATCACAAAGGGAGTCCCACAGGGTTGAATTTTGGGTCCTCTGCTGTTCCTTATTTGTGTGAACGACCTCTCACTTAACGATCAGCAAGCAGAACTAGTACTTTTTTCAGAAGACACAAGTGTTATAATAAATCCCATTTCAGAAAAATCAGCTGAAGACATTGTTAAGGATGTCTTTCAAAGAATTATTAAGTAGTTCTCAGCAAATGGACTCCCCCTTAATTTTGAAAAAACACACTATATCCAGATCTGTACACTGAATTGAGTCATATCGAAAATTGATGTAGCATATGAACAGGGCTCAGTTAATAGGGTAGATTTCTCCAAATTTTTGGATGTTCACATTGATGGCAACTTGAACTGGAAGAAGTATACTACAGAGCTTCTCAAACAATTAAGTTTACCATCTTCCGCTCTTCGTATAATCGCTAGAATGTTCAAATGTGTGTGAAATCTTATGAGACTTAGCTGCTAAGGTCGTCAGTCCCTAAGCCTACACACTACTTAACATAAATCATCCTAAGTACAAACACACACACCCATGCCAGAGGGATGACTCAAACCTCCACCAGGACCAGCTGCACAGTCCATGACTGCAGCGCCTTAGACCGCTCGGATAATCCCGCATGGCTATAATCGCTAGTCTTGGTAATAAACAGGTCAGTCTCCTAACGTACTTTTCATATTTCCACTCAATAATGTCTTATGGAATAGTTTTCTGGAGTAACTCACCACCTAGACATAAAGTATTGATTGCACAAAAGAGAACAGAGAATAATTAGCGGTGTTCACCCAAGGATGTCATGTCGGCACCATCAGAGTACATATATTCTCCAATGAAATTCGTTATAAATAATCCATCTCAACGTGCAAAGCACAGTGATGTTCACACGTACAACACCAGAGGAAAAAATGACCTTTCCTGTTCGTTACTGAAGCTGTCAGTTGCTCAAAAAGGAGTACATTATTCAGAAACAAAAACCTTTGATCATTTTACTGAGAACATAAAGTGTCTGGCAGGTAGCAGATCAAGTGTTAATTCTCTCTTAAAATCATTTCTTTTAGACAACTCCTTTTATTCAATGGTCGAGTTTCTGTTTCAGAACTGGTAAAAAAAAAAAAAAAAAAAAAGTTGTACTCGTACCTCTAAATGTAGTTGCATGTGTAAGAGTAAAAATTTAAGTAATATTAATTTTAGCACTATTCATGTGTATATATACACTCCTGGAAATGGAAAAAAGAACACATTGACACCGGTGTGTCAGACCCACCATACTTGCTCCGGACACTGCGAGAGGGCTGTACATGCAATGATCACACGCACGGCACAGCGGACACACCAGGAACCGCGGTGTTGGCCGTCGAATGGCGCTAGCTGCCCAGCATTTCTGCACCGCCGCCGTCAGTGTCAGCCAGTTTGCCGTGGCATACGGAGCTCCATCGCAGTCTTTAACAATGGTAGCATGCCGCGACAGCGTGGACGTGAACCGTATGTGCAGTTGACGGACTTTGAGCGAGGGCGTATAGTGGGCATGCGGGAGGCCGGGTGGACGTACCGCCGAATTGCTCAACACGTGGGGCGTGAGGTCTCCACAGTACATCGATGTTGTCACCAGTGGTCGGCGGAAGGTGCACGTGCCCGTCGACCTGGGACCGGACCGCAGCGACGCACGGATGCACGTCAAGACCGTAGGATCCTACGCAGTGCCGTAGGGGACCGCACCGCCACTTCCCAGCAAATTAGGGACACTGTTGCTCCTGGGGTATCGGCGAGGACCATTCGCAACCGTCTCCATGAAGCTGGGCTACGGTCCCGCACACCGTTAGGCCGTCTTCCGCTCACGCCCCAACATCGTGCAGCCCACCTCCAGTGGTGTCGCGACAGGCGTGAATGGAGGGACGAATGGAGACGTGTCGTCTTCAGCGATGAGAGTCGCTTCTGCCTTGGTGCCAATGATGGTCGTATGCGTGTTTGGCGCCGTGCAGGTGAGCGCCACAATCAGGACTGCATACGACCGAGGCACACAGGGCCAACACCCGGCATCATGGTGTGGGGAGCGATCTCCTACACTGGCCGTACACCACTGGTGATCGTCGAGGGGACACTGAATAGTGCACGGTACATCCAAACCGTCATCGAACCCATCGTTCTACCATTCCTAGACCGGCAAGGGAACTTGCTGTTCCAACAGGACAATGCACGTCCGCATGTATCCCGTGCCACCCAACGTGCTCTAGAAGGTGTAAGTCAACTACCCTGGCCAGCAAGATCTCCGGATCTGTCCCCCATTGAGCATGTTTGGGACTGGATGAAGCGTCGTCTCACGCGGTCTGCACGTCCAGCACGAACGCTGGTCCAACTGAGGCGCCAGGTGGAAACGGCATGGCAAGCCGTTCCGCAGGACTACATCCAGCATCTCTACGATCGTCTCCATGGGAGAATAGCAGCCTGCATTGCTGCGAAAGGTGGATATACACTGTACTAGTGCCGACAATGTGCACGCTCTGTTGCCTGTGTCTATGTGCCTGTGGTTCTGTCAGTGTGATCATGTGATGTATCTGACCCCAGGAATGTGTCAATAAAGTTTCCCCTTCCTGGGACAATGAATTCACGGTGTTCTTATTTCAATTTCCAGGAGTGTATATCTTGTAATCTGACTTGTTCCACCTCACATCGATACAATAATCATGAAAATGAGTACCGGGCGTGAGTCGTGCTTCGGTAGCTCAGATGGCAGAGCACTTGCCCGCGAAAGGCAAAGGTCCCGAGTTCGAGTCTCGGTCGGGCACACAGTTTTAATCTGCCAGGAAGTTTCATATCAGCGCACACTCCGCTGCAGAGTGAAAATCTCATTCTGGAAACATCCCCCAGGCTGTGGCTAAGCCATGTCTCCGCAATATCCTTTCTTTCAGGAGTGCTAGTTCTGCAGGTTCGCAGAAGAACTTCTGTAAAGTTTGGAAGGTAGGAGACGAGGTACTGGCAGAAGTAAAGCTGTGAGTACCGGGCGTGAGTCGTGCTTCGGTAGCTCAGATGGCAGAGCACTTGCCCGCGAAAGGCAAAGGTCCCGAGTTCGAGTCTCGGTCGGGCACACAGTTTTAATCTGCCAGGAAGTTTCAATCATGAAAATGATCTACGGAACATGACATAACTAAACTAAACTAAACAGAGAATGCAAGCTAAGAGACAATTACACTATGTGATCAAAAGTATCCGGACACCTCATATTAGGTGCGTTTTGCAGCCACCTGCTCCCAGGTACTCCATATCAGCGACCTCAGTAGTCGTTAGACAACGTGAGAGAGCAGAATGGGGTGCTCCACGGAGCTTACGGACTTGGAACTTGGTCATGTGATTGGGTGTCACTTGTGTCATACGTCTGTAAGCGAGATTTCCACACTCCTCAACATCCCTAGCTTCACTGTTTCCGATGTGATGGTGAAGTGGAAACGTAAAGGGGCACGTACAGCACAAAAGCGTACAGGCGTCCCTGTCTGTCAACTGACAGAGACGGCTGACAGTTGAAGAGGGTCGTAATGTATAATAGGCAGACATCTATCCAGACCATCACACAGGAATTACGAACTGCATCAGGATCCAGTGCAAGTACTACAACATTTAGGTGGGGGGTGAAAAAACTTCGATTTCACGGTTTAGCGGCTGCTCATAAGCCACACATCACGCCGGTAAATGCCAAACGACCCCTAGCTTGGTGTAAGGAGCGTACACATTGGACTACTGAATAGTGGAAAAATGTTGTGTAGACTGACGAATCGCAGTACACAATGTGGCGATCCGATGGCAGGGTGTGGGTATGGTGAACGCCTGGTGAACGTCATCTGCCAACGTGTGTAGGGTTAACTGTAAAATTCGGAGGCGGTGGTGATATGGTATGGTCGTGTTTTTCCTGAAGGGGGCTTGCACCCCTTGTTGTATTGCTTGGTACTATCACAGCGCAGGCCTACATTGATGTTTTAAGCACCTTCTTGCATCCCACTGTTGAAGAGAAATTCTGGGATGGCGATTGCATCTTTCAACACGATCGAGCACTTGTTCGTAATGCACGGCCTGTGGCGGAGTGGTTACACGACAATAACATCCCTGTGATGGACTGGCGTGCACACAGTTCTGACCCGAGAGCTATAGAACACCTTTGGGATGCTTTGGAACGCCGACTTCATGCCAGGCGTCAACGACCGACCTCGATACCTCTCCTCAGTGCAGCACTCCGCGATGAGTGGGCCGCCATTCCACAAGAAACCTTCCAGCACCCGACTGAAAGTATGCCTACGAGAGTGGAAACTGTTATCTAGGCTAATGGTGAGCCAACACCATGCTGCATTAATGATGGAAGGCGTCACGAACTTGTAATCAATTTTCACCCAGGTGTCCGGATATCTTTGATCACATATTGTATGTCTAATTCTGATCTTGGGACCAGTTTAGATTGCATAGAGAAAGTTGCAAATTGTTAAGCGAAGAGCGTATGAGAAGTGCTACTGGAAAGAGAACAAACACTGCCCCGCGTGGAATGACAGATCGGTTTGAGGCGCCATGTCACGGATCGCGCGTCCCTTCCCACCGGAGGTTCGAGTCCTCCGTCGGGGATGGGTGTGTGTGTTGTTCCTAGCATAAGTTAGTTTATGTAGTGTGTAAGTCTAGGGACCGATGACCTCAGCAGTTTGGTCCCTTAGGAATTCACATACGGTTGAACAATTGAACTAACACTGTACGGAAATGTAAAATGGATCCTGTGTAAATCAGTCAACTGCAGTCATCAACTAATGACACGATTTGTAACGTTCTCTGGCAGCAAGCATCCAAACTGAAGTTGAAACAACATTTCGATGTATAATGCTCACTGTAACAAATAATTTAGAAGTACTTCTGTTAATTGAATTTCAAAAGGACACTTAATTTTGTGAGGAAAAAGATAATTATGAATTTTGCTATTATAAATGATTATTCAAAGTGTGTGAAATACTATCTGTGGTGGAGGATGTGAAAACCGCCACAGAAGAAACGATATGTAATTAAAAATGATAAAGACTGAACAAGAATTAGTTAAGATATAAATAGGCAATAAATTGTAATAGAATCGCTTGTCTCCTGCACGGACTGAATGGGAGAGGAACCCGTGAAGTTACATTAGGCTCTTAGGTAGTTTTCATTTGTCATAAGTCGATGATATACGCCATTTGTAGCTGGGATTGTAAAGGGTGTGTAAAGATTTTAATTGTTTCTGTTAAAATATATTTATCTAGTAAAATCTGTTTGTCACAATTACTGCAAAGTTCGCACCGGACATTACCCATTTTATTCAAGAAATTTCAGCATTTTATTGGATATCACTGACGGTGCGGAGCTGCGCCGCGAGCGAGCAGTCTGCAGCAGCGGCAGATTTAAATATACAATCGCAATAACGACCACATCCTAAAAAGTGTACAGGTAGAGGTGAAGGAAAATAATAGTGTTTTTTTTCACAGCATTCCACACGCAGAATAAAAAGAGATAGTAGATTTTATCTTGTGCATTCACAGGTGGATACAAGCTGCAGCTTTTGTAAATTTTCATTCAAAAAAGTGATAAATTCTGAACATATCGTAAAGTGTTTTTAAAAGTGGATAATTTTCGTGAGGGCTTAACAATACAAAAAAAAAGTTTCATATAGTAAAGATAATGTTATACTTCAAAGCTAGTTGGGGTATATCCCATTAAACAAAAATCCACTGCAACGTGAATATGTTTGATAACTTCGATGGACAATAATATTTTCATTCTTGCACATACAACTTTAGTCATCATCATCATCATCATTTAAGACTGATTATGCCTTTCAGCGTTCAGTCTGGAGCATAGCCCCCTTATAAAATTCCTCCATGATCCCCTATTCAGTGCTAACATTGGTGCCTCTTCTGATGTTAAGCCTATTACTTCAAAATCATTCTTAACCGAATCCAGGTACCTTCTCCTTGGTCTGCCCCGACTCCTCCTACCCTCTACTGCTGAACCCATGAGTCTCTTGGGTAGCCTTGCTTCTCCCATGCGTATAACATGACCCCACCATCTAAGCCTGTTCGCCCTGACTGCTACACCTATAGAGTTCATTCCCAGTTTTTCTTTGATTTCCTCATTGTGGACACCCTCCTGCCATTGTTCCCATCTACTAGTACCTGCAATCATCCTCGCTACTTTCATATTCGTAACCTCAACGTTGTTGATAAGGTAACCTGAATCCACCCAGCTTTCGCTCCCATACAACAAAGTTGGTCGAAAGATAAAAAGAACGGTACACAGATAACTTAGTCTTGGTACTGACTTCCTTCTTGCAGAAGAGAGTAGATCGTAGCTGAACGCTCACTGCATTAGCTTTGCTACACCTCGCATCCAGTTCTTTCACTATGTTGCCATCCTGTGAGAATATGCGTCCTAAGTACTTGAAACCGTCCACCTGTTCTAACTTTGTTCCTCCTATTTGGCACTCAATCCGTTTATATTTCTTTCCTACTGACATTACTTTCGTTTTGGAGATGCTAATCTTCATACCATAGTCCTTACATTTCTGATCTAGCTCTGAAATATTACTTTGCAAACTTTCAATCGAATCTGTCATCACAACTAAGTCATCCGCATATGCAAGACTGCTTATTTTGTGTTCACATACCTTAATCTCACCCAGCCAGTCTATTGTTTTCAACATATGATCCATAAATAATATGAACAACAGTGGAGACAGGTTGCAGCCTTGTCTTACTCCTGAAACTACTCTGAACCATGAACTCAATTTACTGTCAACTCTAACTGCTGCCTGACTATCCATGTAAATACCTTTAATTGCTTGCAAAATTTTGCCTCCTATTCCATAATCTCGTAGAACAGACAATAAATTCCTCCTAGGAACCCGGTCATATACCTGAATAAAAGTAAAACTTGAATCATTATTTTGGAATATTCAAAGAAATTCATTTTTATTAATCTGCAACAGAATATTTCATACGTAAAGTAATAATCACAGATGAAAAATTTGTTGCAACCTTTCATTTCTCATGTCCATCCATGTATACGTTAAGTTCAGTCTCAACGGTTTCCCAATCAAATTAAACACAAAAAGCAAAGAAAGTTTAAAATCAGCCGGTCAGCTCCGGGATAATTAAAAACAGACAGAATCGCATTAAAAATTTTACTCCGCAAAGTTCACTAGTATCACACCAGGTGACTCATTCCCGTAGTAGCATTGCTAGTCGTATCTCACAAAATAAACTTCCTGTACCCGGCAGGCGCCGGCTGAGGGCGGCAGCTAGTAACTGGTCCCTTCTGCGCGTGTGCAGCTGAAAAGAGCTGCGGGACCGTCACTTGAAGAGCCAGAAGGCAGAGTCCTTTTTTCCTAAAATCTTAACTTCTCTCTCCAGTTTTGGGAACGCTCTAACTCATCCAAAAGTGGTGGTGAACATTCCAAACACTGTCCAATCTCTGGACAAATTTACGCAAGACTGCTACTACCACTGCAAGGAAATTTACAGATTTTAGCAGAGCATCAGCAGGAGTGAGGCTTTCTGTTTACTTTGTGGGCGAAAACACAAGCAGCAGAAAAACTGTTGTGAGCGTGTGGGTGCTATTCTGTCATTCTGCGCAACGGATTAATGTGAGATGTACCCTTTACCCTGTGGCTCCTGCAAGATGCAATTTTCACCCCCACACTACTACAGAAGTCAGACAGATGCTCCTAACTTTCTAAAGAGAAATGCCAGAAAAACTTACAGCAAGAAATATCTTCTGGAGTCGTCCACTATAAGGAAATGACACAAAATTTCTTATGGGAGTAGTGCTAGTTAGTGTAAGAAAAACGAAAGAAAATTATTATTTATTTTGCAAAAATTCTGAGAAATCACAATGGCACTTTTAGTAATGAACTGCAAAAGTTATTTCTAGGCTCTTTTCAGAATGTGAAGTTACCTCTTAAGGATAGGATTCGCTAATGCAATTTCTACACAAAGTTTAAGATTGTTATTGACTTGGCAGAATGGCTGAGAGCCGCACCAACTCAACTTGAATAATAATCCGTTAGAATGTTCCTAGGCACGGTCAAGGCTGTTGTGTGTGAAATGCAGTGAAGTGTATTGTTGTGGAGGAAAAATATGGGGCTCACAAGAGCTGTAGCGCACAATACCGTAAGCTGCGATGACTGCTGTCTGCGCTGCTCGCTGCTGACAAATAAGATAACTCTCTTTCTATCTGCATTGACCTTTTCCAATCAAACTCTCCCTATGCCTTGATGAATTCAAGGACTCCTATTCGCCGCTAGTCTAACTATTGACGTGGTACAGCAGTGAGATAATGAGTCCACTGCGATGCCACTCAAAAATTCGCTTGCAGGCGTTTAACTATAACTCTGTCCGTTCACACCGCACAATAAGTGTGGTGGCCAACACAGTGAACTACGCTTAATTGCAAGGACTAAATATAGAGTCGCATTCTGATTCGCTCTCGACAGAGGTGCTCTCCCAGTGAAGTACTGAGGAGCGACTTGTTCCTCGCTCTTTGAGTACACGTACGAACGCACACGCTCTCGTTACGTGTTCGCGCTCCAAGAGCGACAACGGAACGGCCCCTCTCCACACCAGATGTTAAGTGGTATATCTTTCGGTCTCTTCCATTACTGCCCGCATCTCGTGGTCGTGCGGTAGCGTTCTTGCTTCCCACGCCCGGGTTCCCGGGTTCGATTCCCGGCGGGGTCAGGGATTTTCTCTGCCTCGTGATGGCTGGGTGTTGTGTGCTGTCCTTAGGTTCGTTAGGTTTAAGTAGTTCTAAGTTCTAGGGGACTTATGACCACAGCAGTTGAGTCCCATAGTGCTCAGAGACATCTCTTCCATTACTCCTTCAGCTCAAGGCGTCAGGAATCTCGTCTGCCAATCAGCATTGCTCTTCTAAAACGGAAGAATGATGTTTCGTTTAAGGCGACCAATACGGAAATCTGTAGCATTGGCGTTTGGCGTTTGCTGTCTCCCTGTGAAAACCTCTGAAACTGCGTGCTATGTTTGTGAAGAATGCGAAGGCTGGGTGCTCCCACACAATGTAGCGGAATTTGCTTTTAAGCCAAACACGGGGTTGTTCTCCCCTTTCACTCGGGCAAACGCTGTCTGCTCCACAGGCGGTCGCCGTCCGATGTAGATAGGCTGAATCGTCCTTTGAAGGGACCGGCCTCTCGGCGTGTGGTCCGCCTCTCCCAAACTAAAAGCTCTTGTGACCGCCTTGTCTCGAATGTGTGTGTGTACGCCAGCCTCGAGTATCTCAACCCCGGTGTGCACTTGTTATTTGCGTATCGTTTACATGAATTCATACAACATTGACTTTATCTTATCGAGTTTGGGTTCGAATGAAGCGTCTTGATGTGCGTAATATGATTGTGAGGGCAGAATATGTAAGCAATGAAGGTCAGGAGACCACAACGTCTTACACTGTATTTCTAGCAACGTTCGTCAGCAACTGTTAACACGCTGCATTCCGTGGTTCCCACGGAGATTTTCGATCCGCCGTTTTCTCAAATAAAAGGAAGCAGTTCTCGCCTCAGGACTAGTGGTTTTAAGCTCCCCGTCACATCACCACCTCCTGCGATACGTGGCAAGGCCCGATTTGGGAAAAGCGCAGGGGTGGGGCATCCTCCGTCTCACGCATATAATGCTTCAGGTTTATGACCACGCCAAAAACTGAGGGCTTCCAGCCAGCTGCGTTTCCGCACTCTGCTAGTCTCCTGGGCCGAAACGAAAAAATGCTGATTCTCACAAACCGAAATAAACAGCTAATGACAATTCCTGGCTTGACCATAGGCAACATTGTGGATTTAATACCAACTATGATGGAAACATCTTAGTTACCCATTCATTATAGAATAGACCTAGGTGATACTAATTAGAGCATAAACCATAAATACAATACGTAAGCTGACGGAACATGAGTAACTAATCAACATTACGTTGTACACTCTGATTTCGCACTTCTGTTTAATCGTCTTTGCTTGCACACTGACGGAAAATAATCATAGTGCCAAGAAGTAGTTGTGCGGCGTAAACGAAAGCTGGTGGGCGTGTTTCTACATATGAAAGATGTGCGGAGTTCGCTCCAGTCGTATAAGAGTGGCGGCTAGTAGCGCCATTGTGAGGATTCATATCTGGTTTGCTCCAGATACGCGATGTAATAGACATAAGCGTTAGTTACTTTTGAGATTGCACGTGGTGAGATGTTGATAGTCAAGAATGCCTTTAAGCGCGGTAGGACGTGAAACGGGCTGACTTGGAGCAGGACAGGCACCACAGGACATTTTAATTTCCACTGCCTATACTTTTACAAATAAATTCATAAAACTTTATCAGCATGCACAGGATGGATTCAGAATTCACACTCATAGCAGTGGAAGTTCAGAAACACAACAAAATAAATTTTTTGCACATGTGAAATTTCATCGTTGTTTCACTTACTATTGGCTGCATTTTCTATTATAGGTACACTTTTCTCCATAAGTATGAGAGCTTCCTTGATTAATTTTGCAGAGCATACAAACCATACTTATGGTGTATGAAACTCTATAATCTATTTAATTAATGAAGAAATGAATGACTGTTACATTTTAAACTTCATGTTTAGAGAAAACTCAAATTTTGTAGTTAATTATCTCAATTTTTACCACAGTTTTTAATAAATTTGGAAAAATCTAGGGATCTCTCTTAATTATGAAGAAAAGTATCCCTATAGCAACAAATGCAGCCAATAGTAAGTAAAAAAATGACGAAATTTCATCTATAAAGAAAATTATATTCTTAGGTTTTTGAACTTCCAATGCTACGAGTGTGAATCCTGAATCCTTCCTGAGCATGCTGACAAAGTTTTATGAATTTATTTGTAAAAGTATAGACAGTGGAAATTAAAATGTCCTGTGGTGCCTCTCGTGCTCCAAGTCGGCCCTTTTGACGTCCTATCCCCCCTTAAGGCGACAGAGCCACTATCAGCACCTCGCTGCTTTAGAATGAGGCCACGTAATAGGATTACGCGAAGCTGCATGTTTCTTCTGTGATACTGCAGAAAGAGTTGGCAGGAATGTAGACGCTATACGTGATTGCTGGCAGACGTAGCCATGAGAACGTTCGGTCGCAGCAAGACCGGGATCCGGACGACCACGTGGCACTATCGAGACGGAAGACCATCGTGTTCGGCGTATGGCTCTGATGAATCGTACTTCATCTGCAGCAGCAGTATTTGGCATAACAGTGACACAACGAACTGTTACAAATCAGTTACTTCAAGTACAGCTCAGAGCCAGACGTCCTGCAGCCTGCATTCCACTGATCCCATCTGTGACTTCAGCAGTGTCAGGAGAGAGCTCACTGGAGTTCAGGGTGGATGTCTGTTGTGTTTTCTGCTGAAAGCTGGTGCTACCTCATTGCCAGTGATGACCGAGTGATGGTTAAAAGGAGACCAGCTGAGGGCTCTGAACGAGCCTGTCTGCGCGTTAGACACACATGCACCTGGAGTTATCGTCTGGGGTCCGTTTTCGTATGGACAACAGAAGCCCTCTCATGGTGGTGGTCCTATGCACCCTGGCGGAAAGTCTGGTGAATCGCCCTATCATAATGTCACTCATGAATAGCATTCCAAGGGGGGGGGGCGTTACTACAGGATAACGCTCATCCACATACCGCTGTTGTAACCCAACGTGCTCAACGGAGTGTCAACATGTTGCCTTGGCCTGCTCCATCACCAGATCTGTCTTCAATCGAGCACATATGGGAGATCTTCGGACGACAACTCCAGTGCCATCATCAAACAGCATTAGCAGTCCCTGTATTGGCCGACCAAGTGCAACAGGCATGGAATTCCATCCCACAGGCCGGCCGGAGTGGCCGAACGGTTCTAGGCACTACAGTCTGGAACCGCGCGACCGCTACGGTCGCAGGTTCGAATTCTGCCTCGGGCATGGATATCTGTGATGTCCTTAGGTTAGTTAGGTTTAAGTAGTTCTAAGTTCTAGGGGACTGATAACCTCAGCAGTTAAATCCCATAGTGCTCAGAGCCATTTGAACCATTTGATCCATCCCAAAAACTGCCATCCGGCACCTGTACATCACAGTGCATACAAGTGTGCATGCTTGCATTCAACGTTCTGACGGTTACACCGGTTATTAATGCACCACTGTTTCACATTTTCAGTGGCTTATTTCGTGCGTACATCAACTTGTGATTTTGCAATATTAATCACCTAAATTTGTTACGTAGACGAATGTATTCCCGAAATTTCATTACCCTACATTATTATTTGGTGTTACGATTTTTTCCGTCAGTGTATATTAACAAACTCCACTGTGTACTATTGCGTCCTCTGTAACTTTTCCAGTTTTTCTAATGATGAATGTAATTGAAACGTGTCGATACATTGGTCACTTTTCATCCAGTGACTAGTTTACAAAAAAGATTGATTTTGAATCAGCGCCCATTTCAATATTGTTCCTCGGTGATAAGGCTGTAGCCCTTTGCCCCTTCTGTTCAATTTGAACACTGAAGAAGCAGTGACATAAATAAGAGGAAGTTTGAAGCGTTGGATTAAAAATCAGGGTGGAAGGATATCAGTGTTAAGATTCGCTGATGACACTGCTATTCTCTTTGAAAGTGAAGAAGAATTACAAAACCTGTTGAATAGCACGAACCATCTAATGAGTACAGAAAACGGATTGAGAGGCGAAAGTATTGATAAGTTTTAGAAATGAGATTAATGATAAACTTAGTATCAAAATTGACGACCACGAAGCACACAAAGTCAAGAAATTCTGTTACCTTGGAAGGAAAATGAGGCACTGCAGACGAAGCAAGGAAGAAATAAAAAGCCTCCTAGCACATGCAAAGAGGCTTTTCACGGCCAAATGGAGTCTGCTACTATCAAACTGAGGTCTTAAATTCAGACAGAAATTCCTGAGAATGTACGTCTGGAGCACAATATACTACTGTAGTGAATCATGAACTGTGGGAAAACCGGAGGCGATGAAAATCGAAGAGGTTGCTATGTGGCGCTACAGAAGGATTTTGAAAATTTGGCGGGCTCATACGATAAGGAATGAGGACGCTCTCTGCATCATCGGTGAAGAAAGGAACACATGGACAATGCAGTCAAGAAGAAGGGACAGGATGATGGGGCACATTTTAGGACACTGTGGAATAAATTCCGAAATAGTACAAAGGGCAGTCAAATGAAAATGAGACAGAATCAAACAAAGAAATTAACCTATTTGTTACTTCAAAAGTAATCGACCTATCTGTCACGGCCGGCTAATGCTTTAAGTTGCCTGCCGAATCATGATTTTACCCCGGCGTGCGCCCCTCCCACCGAAGCAAATCGACGACCACCAATGTCTTTCTTCAGGTTTCCGAAAATATGGAAATCGAATTGTAAGTCGTCGGGGCTGTAGGGACGATGCGTAAAGTCCCACATGTTGCCAAGACTGTTTCGACTATACTACTGCGAAGCCGGTCCCTCCACATGCGATTCCCATATTATTGGAGCCCTGAAAAAGGACCTGGGTAGCCGTCGATTTGCTTCGGACTAAGAGGTACACGCCTGGATGCAATGATGGTTCCGCAGGCAGCCGAAAACAATTTTTCATGAAGACACAGACCATCCTGTCTCACCGTGTGGTGAATGTATTAACAGTTCTGGCCGATACTTCTGAAATATTAAACAGCTTACTTACTTTTCTCTACCTGTCTCGCTTTCATTTGAGTGACTCTGTAGAGGGTAAAAACAGTAAATTGGAACACATTCAACAAATAATTCAGGACGTAGGGCACGAGTGCTACTCTGATGAGCTAGTGGCGGGTCGTAAAAAATTGCAAGGTTGTTGAAACTTCCTGGCAGATTAAAACTGTGTGCCGGACTGAGACTCGAACTCGGGACCTTTGCCTGCACTTTCACAGGAGAGTTTCTGTAAAGTCAGAAAGGTAGGAGACGAGGTACTGGCAGAAGCCTGTGAGGAGGTGGCCTGAGGCGTGCTTGTGTAGTTGAGATGGTAGAGCACTTGCCCGCGAAAGGCAAAGGTACCGAGTTCGAGTTTCGGTACGGCACACAGTTTTAATCAGCCAGGAAGTTTTATTACAGCTCACGCTCCGCTGCAGAGTGAAAATTTCATTCTTCAGGGTTGCTGATTGCTGCGTTTAAGACACGTGGCTCGTTGGACCGCACGACAAACTTACGACCCACTGAAAACGTGTAGCTTGATGTCGCGAGGTGAGCAAGAATCTTTTGTCAGGTAACCAACTGCAAATGTTGATTGTATTGCCATAACCACTGCGCCACGCAGACACAGTGTCAATCGCAAATGGGGGACAAATCTCGGCATACGCCTTGGCCGACCCATACTCTCAACTAGCGCCGCCACTTACCTACAGTCCCTGTCCCTGTCCTCATTTTACGTTCCCGCTGGAGGTCGAACGTAAATCTCCATCTGCGTGGATGGTTGTGGATTCATAGCTCTTCGAGAAGGACGTTCACTAATAGCAGCAATTCTTGTCTAGTCTGAAACTGATGTTCCTTGATACGGCGTGACACTCGCCTGCGGTCCCTCTCAGCTAGCAACTTTGTACAATAAATGTTCTCAGGCTCTTTGGCGGGTATATGGCTACTCGTGGAACACATTTCCCCACAGGTACGATGGACAACGGCACGTCTATACACCAACAAATACGGGCACTTCATTCACTGTGCGGTCATAGGCACATTCAAGCAGGATAGCTCCTTTCTACCATTCTGTCCCCATCTCTATGCCGACGATTCTCACTGCGTCGATTCCTTACAAATGACCAGCACATGTGTACCACTTCACTGCCATGGCTTGTGTCAGCGGCACTCACGACCGACTTAACTGGTTGTACACCATCTGGAACGCTCCTAAGCGACCACTGTGGTTCTCTAAATGGGTGTCTAATATCTTGAGTAGTGAGCTTACTTTGCACCGAAATGCGTATTGGACGTTCGTAACCAAAGCAAATTTCTTACCTGGAAAGTGTTAAGTGTTTGAATGTACGGTAGGAGAGCTAGGTATCTCACGGCTTCCAAAATTACGGTACCGAAACGGACACTGTGCTGTTGTCACTGCGTCTCTTGATGGAATACACACACACACATATATACGCACGCACACACACACACACAGGCACATGCTCACTTACCCTGAGGTTGAGCTTGCACCACCTTAGTGAGACGGCAACAGCAGCAGCCGCAGGCCCAGGCAATAAGCAACGCCCCCAAAATTGATCCCGTCACAATCCCTGCAGTGCTGCAACAAACCAAAGGCCACATTTATGATTATCAATGCAGTCGAGCATCCGTCCTAAAAACAGCTTCCGCACTACAAATACCAACGAGGAATTATTTTTTTTCCGGAATCTAATTCATTGCTTGTGGCAATGACGAACCGCGAATGATTTAAAACTTCCTCTCAGATTAAAACTGTGTGCCGGACCGAGACTCGAACTCTGGACCTTTGCCTTTCGCGGGCAAGGGCAGGAAATTTCATATCAGCGCGCACTCCGCTGCAGAGTGGAAATCTCATTTTGGAAACATCCCCCAAGCTGTGGCTAAGCCATGTCTCCGCAATATCCTTTCTTTCAGGGGTGCTAGTTCTGCAAGGTTCGCAGGAGAGCTTCTGTAAAGTTTGGAAGGTAGGAGACGAAGTACTGGCAGAAGTAAAGTTGGAAGGACGGGGCGTGAGTCGTGCTTGGGTAGCCCAGATGGTAGAGCACATGCCCGCGAAAGGCAAAGGTACCGAGTTCGAGTTTCGGTCCGGCACACAGTTTTAACCTCCCAGGAAATTTCATGTCAGCGCACACTCCGCTGCAGAGTGGAAATCTCATTCTGCGTGAATGATTTACTTAATAAGTGGATAAGGCTAGTCATAAACTGACACACCTGAGACCGCGAAAGCAGTGAACGTGCGAGGCCACTACATCTGCACGTACATCACTAGTCTGCAGTACACAATTAAGTGCCTCGCAGAGGGTTCATCGAACCGACTTCAAACTATTTCTCTACCGTCAAATTCCCGAAGAGCGCACGGGAAAAGTCAAAAATTAAAATCCTTCGGTGTGAGATCTGATATCACTTATTTTATTACGATGATCAGGTCTCCGTATGTAGGTGGTTTCCGCACTAGGAGGAGAAACTTGGCGATTGAAATTTCTTCAAAATCCTCTGTCTTAACGATTGCAACCCCAATTCGCGACATCATATCCATGCCAATCTGCCCGCTATTTCAAGATAATACAAAACGAACTGCTATTCTTTGAACTCTGTCGATGTTCTCCATGAGTTATATCTGACGCAGATCGTACAAAGCGCAGCACTGCTCCAGAAGATGAAGAATAAGCATATTGTAGGCAGTCTCTTTAGTAGATCTATTAAATCTAAGTGTTCTGCCAATAAAATGCAGTTTTTGGTTAGCTTTCTCCACAAAATTATTTGTATGATCGTTCCAATTTAAGTTATTTGTAATTGTAATGCCTAGGTATTTAGATGAATTCACAGACTTTAGATCTGCGTGATTTATCGCATAACCGAAATTTAGCTGTTTCCTTTTAAGCACTCGTGTAGATCATTTCATTCTTTATTATTAAGAGGCAACTGCCACTTTTTGCACCATACAGATATCTTGTCTAATTCATTTTGCAGTTGGTTTTGGCCATCTGATGGCTTTACAAGACAGTAAATGACAGCATCATCTGCAAACAATTTAAGAGGACTTGTCAGATTGTCTCCTAAATCGTTAAGTTAGTTGGTTACTTACATGATCCATTGGTCAATGTCACAGTAATCATTATGATGTGTCAAGTGCTTAAGAAACACACACATGAATCAGGGATTTTTTATTTTGTTTTTAAAGCTTAAAATTTTTATTACCTACCCTATTCCCTTAAATGCCACAAAATGAACATATTATACCTATAGATATATTTATTCCTATTCAAGAATTCATACATGTTATAGAAGGTGTTGTCAAGGAGATACAATTGCTGCTGCCTGTCAGACATTTTATTTCATCTGGTAATTTATCGAAAAGTTTTTCAGTAGCATATTTTACCCCTTTCTGTGCCAAAGATAGATTAAGTAGGGGACAGTGTAAGTCTTTCTTTCTTCTAGTATTATGAATTTCACTGTTGCGTTTAAACTGGTCCATATTGTTGGAAATAAATTTCATTACTGTTGTAAGAATTGCGTACAAGATGTGCGACTATGAGCCCCACACAATATTCTAACCACTTTCTTTTGAGTAGTGAATGCTTTTTGCCTATATATTGAGTTACCCCAAAATATTATTCCGTATGATGTCAGAGAGTGAAAGTATGCAAAGTATGTTAGCTTACTAATTTCTGTATCGACAAAATTGCCAATTATTCTGACAGAAAAACTTGCTGAACTTGTAAGGGATCCGTGATCCCATGAACATAGATGCTAGTATCCGACACCCAGGTCGATAGTAGACAGGAGTCGATTGTCGAGCGCTGTAGGAGGCAGTGAGGCTGGTGCCGAGTGCGTAGTAGCTCGGGAGTGTGTCGGTTGAAATACCCCCAAAACCACAGCAGAAAAACCGATAGCCTTTCATCTATTAAGCACACGGTCATATAATCATAATAATTAACTGTTTGGCGGCTTCAGTAAATTACACAAAACCTAATAAGGAACTTAATCGGGGGTGTTTCAAACTTAGTCGCTTGGAGATTCAAAATATGAATTTTCCAATTAAGTTTCTTCTCATTTCACTGTTGCTTTTAAACTGGTCAATGTTGCTGGGAATAAATTTCATTACTGTTGTAAGAATTCCTAACCTTATAAACAGATGCGTACAAGATGTTCGACTATGAGCCCCACACAATATTCTAGCCACTTTCTTTTGAGCAGTGAATGCTTTTTGCCTATATATTCAGTTACCCCAAAATATTATTTCGTATGTACACCCAAAAACTTAATATGCTCTAACCTGGCTCTTGACTTCTGTTGATGTGTTACATTTTTTGAGGGAACTGTACTCCATATAAAGAAACTTTTAGCTTCCTGTTCTGTAGATATGACAAAACCACTAATTTGCTGTTCCATTTACACCACAGAATTGAAATTTCTGTAACATTATATCATGGTTCACACAATCAAATGCTTTGGATAAGTCACAGAAAGTTTCTATTGGTGCCATTTTACTATTTGAAGACTCTAATACGTGAGCAGTAAAACTGTATATTACTGTCTTAGTGGAACAGCGTTTTTGAAATCCGAACTGCAGTTTACTAAGCATCCCATTATTGTTGAGAGGCCTAACCACTTTTGAGTACATTACTTACTCGACGATTCTTTAAAATGCTATACGCAAGGCTACTGGCCAGTAATTATTGACATCTGTGGTGTCCCCCTTTTTGTAGAGAGGCCTGACAATGGCATATTTTAACCTGTCTGGGAAAATACCTTGAGTTAGTGATGCATTGCGTATGTGACTCATAGCATCATTTATAACTGCTCCACATTGTTTTAATATCATGTTAGAGATGTCACCTACTCCAACAGAACATTTATTTTTCAAAGATTTGGTGATTTTCTTTACCTCACAAGAGGTTGTAAAGTGACTAAGATTTCTAAAAAGTGACTCTTCCATGTACTGCTTGGCTATTTCTTTTGAACTATTCTCACCAATTTTTTCAGCTACACTTAAGGAATAGTTGTTAAATACATTAACTATTTGTGTATGTTTGATCAAAATTGTTTCATTCTCTTTAATAGTAATCCTATCTACCCCAGTAGTTACTTTACATGTCTCCCTTCTAACAACATTCCATATTAATTTGATTTTATTGCCTTAGATGTCAATTTCATCTGTAATATACGTATTTCTTGATTTTCTGACAACTTTTCTCAGTATATTACAATAATTTTTACGAGGTGTGATTGTAAAGTTTTAAGAATGGATCCGCTACTGCTTACTGATTTGGTGGGCTGTTTCACGGAAGGTGGGGAGTGAGTCATTGCCTTGTCCTTGAACGCCTTCTGACAGGAGCTCTGTTTCCTTTATTCAGTTCATTGTGGCAGCTGGTTGAGTGCTGGTCTGTTAACGATTGTTGCTGGATTCTACCTTCGTGAAAATGGATGTAAAAACGGAGTAACGAGTTTGTGTGAAATTTTTTTTAACCAGGAAATCAGCTTCTGAGACTTACAAACTATAAAAACAGCTTTTGCAGATGATTGTATGAGCCAATTAAATGTTTTTGTCTGGTTCGACAGACTTAAAAATGCCCGCGAATCATTTGAAGATGAACTACAGTCCGGCCATCCTTCCACCTCAAAATAGAATGAAAATGTTGTGAAACTTCGCCACTTAGTGCGCTCTGATCGTAGACTTACAATTAGGGAGATGGCTGATGAACTTAAGTTTCTATGCAGTTCAGTCAATTTTAACTGAAGATCTGAACATGCATCGAGTGTCCAAATAATTCATTCCAAAAGTGTTGTCAAGTGACCAGAGGGAATACCGACTTGAATTGTGTCACGAACTGCTTGATCGGACTAAAAGTGACCCAGATTTGTTAAATATGGTAATTACAGGTGACGAATCATGGGTATATGGATATGATCCTGAAATAAAAGAGCAGTCTTCGCAGTGCAAGATTCTAGGTTCACCACGACCGAAAAAAGCACCGCAAAGTTGGTCGAAGGTGATAACAATGTGGGTGATTTCGATTCTACCGGTATTGTGCATCATGAATTTACCCCTATAGGACAGACAATTAACCAGGAATACTACAAATGTGTCCTTGAGCGTTCGCGCGAAAAGATGCAGAAGAAAAGGCCTGCATTGTGGATAGATAGGAGTTGGGTGATGCACCATGACAATGCTCTGGCTCATCATGCCTTCTCCATCGTTGAATTTTTGACCAAATTCAAAATTCTTGTTCTTCCACAACCGCCATATTTCTCTGACTTAGTCCCTATGGACTTTTGTTTTCTGAACTGAAATTTTCAATGAAAGGAAGCAATATGACTCGATTAAAGACATCCAGGCAAATACGGAGAGCATAATTAACACACTTCAGGAAAAAAAATTCCAGCAATTTTTCCAAAAGTGGAAACACCGTTGGAGTCGATGTGTTCAGTCAGAACTGGACTATTTTCAAGGAGATGCATCACAGTAGCATGTAAGTACCACCATTCTACAATTACAAGCTCGTTCTTAAAACCTTCCAATCACACCTCGTATAGTGTAAAATTACTTCTGGGTCTTTACTAATTCTTGCCGGCTCATACAGTTTTCTTTTCATTTCTGAAGACACTTTAATATCTGTAGTAATCCAAGGTTTCCTTGAAAACAGTTTGGTGTTGCATATAGTAATTTTTTTGGCCAACAGTATTCAAAAAGGAATATAAATTTATCAAGAAATATGTTGCATCTATCATTAGCATTTGGCTCATTATATACATATCCTCAATTAACATTTCTTTAACTTTCCCTGATGTGCTCTATAGATACCAACTTCAAAAACCTTACACTTCTACTCAATGGTCTGTGAACTGTACAGCCTGCTAGGTTTCATAGGTTAATCATTTGTGCATCATGGTCTGATAATCCATTTATCACAGGGAAAGGATGTGTTAGTTTTATATCCTTTTGCTATACAAATAGATTATCCATTATAGTGCTACTACCTTGAACTATATGTGTAGGGAAACTGATTATGGCTTCTAATTATATGTCATTAATAACACTTAAAGTTCACTTTTCCCATAAGAATTGATGAGAAAGTTTGCATTGAACTCACCACAGATTAATAACCTCGTCTTTCTGTCTGACAGACAGCATAACAGAGAGTCATACTTTTTTATGGATAGCTCCCAATCTCCCAAGGGGGACCTGTACAATTGCTAATACAACACTACATTATCTAGCTGTAGTTCACATGCACAAAGTGCTGATCGACACAAAATTTGCTTACTTCTATAGTTTTATTTTTATACTCTTGTTTTGTGTAAATGTCAGCTCATCATTTATCCACACTATATCTGCAAATGTAAGATGCTAAATTATACCCATCTATACTGACACTTTCTATCCCAACATTTACAGACAGGCAGATAGATAGACAAAGTATATCAGTCTCATTCTTATTTTTTAGATCATCTAAATACACTAACAGCTCATCTACTTTGCTTTTTATTCCCCTGATATTTTGATGAAGTAAATTGACACTACCCTTAGCTTTATCCCTATTTGCTGTACACGAAGTTTCTTTTATTCTATTTTTCTTGATTGTTGTCTGTCTGGACTTTGGCTTTAACGTGAAAAACCTGTCTGGCTGGTCCAATTAACCACAGGGATCATCCCTTGTGTGACTGTGGCCTTCCTTACAGTATCTGTTAATAGAGAAGCTAACTTATCTTTCCCCTTCCTATTTAGGTGCAGGCCATGTGTAGTGTATCGCCACCTACCAATAGCATCGACTGGAACAACAGTTACGCGAGATTTTCCCGTTGTCTGGAGCATCCTATTCAGCTCAGTGTTAACATGCTTTACAGGAATGTTTACCGATGGCCGATCATGGCGCTGAAAGACCTCCACAAAGCCCACATTTGTGTGCCCAGTTTGTGCTCCTTTTTTGTTCAGGTCACTACTAATACTATATCTAGGAGTCATAGCCAGACTGTTTCCTGCTCCCCCAAATACAATTACCTGATCTTTCTTCTCAAAGTCCCTGCATAGCTGACCAAAGTTTTCTGTCACCTGGCTAAGGCTAGCACTTGGTTTCACTAAACTTGTAGCCTGGTGCCCTACACCTTTCTCCTGAAGATGTTGGCCTACAACCCTCGAATGACTGCTACTTAGATACAGAATTCTTCTTTTCGTATTGTGATTTAATCTAGATTTGTCTTTTTTCTTTAAGCTAATATTCTGCTTCAAACTACATTAAACTACATCTGGATGAGGCCCTTCCTCCAGTACTTCTGAGAGCAAGCCAAACTGATTTAATAACCAAATTTCGAAAGTTTTTTCATCAGTCTCCCTTTTTCGTCCTTTGCTTGCTACCTTTTCACAGCAACTCGTGTTTTTTTCCTCCCTTGGCCTACATAATTCCAAATTCGCTTTTCCTAATTCAGTCTTAAGAGCACAAATTTTTGCCTCTTTTTCAGTGATTTTTCTGTCGCTGCATACCCTACATTGCCATGGAAGAGCCTCATTATCGACCCCCGTTTCCTCGCCGCTACATTCGCCCCTAGGAAACCATAACCTAGAGCTTTCGCGGAACACCCCCTCCTTCAGATTTCTACGGCAACCACCCCGTTTGTCGCACATGGTAGAAAAATGTACACAAAAATCATCACAAAAGCGAAGAATAACTTGGCACAAGAGCACTCAAGTTTCGTAACCTGTGCTAGTACTAACTAAACGCTTATATAAATTTTTTAACTTACTATCGAAAGTTTTAATTAATTGCCAAAACTCTATATGACAAACACGAACTAATTTGACTTTGAATCGCTAAATCCAATCAAAAAATAAAGATCTACACTTGCACGAAACAGGCGCCTAAAATGTAAACAAAACTAACGACTACTGGCCTTCACTAAATGCTTTCTTTTCGATCTAAATTCGCTCAGAAAAGTGGAACCTTCAATAGATAGCCTGGCGAAAAAGTAAATGCACTAGTATAAAATGTAATATTAGTTAAATTAGCTCTTATTGCAATATTAATTACTTAACTAAGCGACAGCTTCGTGGGCGTGCGTCTGCTTGAGATACTAGACAGTCTGTCTACATTAGGGACGACAGAAAGCATAACTTTCCATTGGGGATCGCCAAATATCACCTCTGTTTTACTCGATATCTTTCCGTCAGTTACTACGAACTGTGACCTTTCTGATAGGATAGGATAGGAAATCACGGATCCAGTAGCACAACAGAGACGATACTCCGTAGGCGTGCAATTTGATTACAAGTCGCTTGTGAGGAATTGTGTCAAAAGAGTTCTGGAAATCTAGAAATATGGGTTCATTTTGCCGACAGTAGTCATTACGTCGTGTGAATAAACAGTCGTTTCGTTTCACAAGAACGGTATTTTCTGAATCCGTGCTGGCTAATTATCAGTAAATCGTTTTCTTCAAGGTAATTCACAATTTTCGAACAGTGTATACGTTGATGAATCCTACTGCAATCGACGGTATTGATATGGGTACGGAATTCAGCGGATTGCACCTATTTCCTGTCTTGAGTATTGCTGTGACCTGGGCAGCTTTACAGTTATATGTGACTGCTAAGCATAGAGCTATTGTATCAGCATATACCGAAAGGAACCTGATTGGTATATGGTTTGAAACGGACGCCATTTATTCATTAAGTGATTTATGCTGCTGTGCGACACCGGTGATATCAAGTGCAGTAAAACCGAGTGACTTAACATTATGAAATATTATTGCTAAAACAGTACTAATATGAACTACATTACAACCTAAAAAGTGAATTTAAATGTTTATGTGTAAAAACTCGTCAGTGAAATAGAAATGTTTTCCAACAGTCTCCTGTAATTAAATCAGATACTTAACTGCATTACCCATAAAACATTTAATATGCTCTGGACCATAGCTGAATACTTGTGTACCATTGCATGTGACTCTTTTGAACTATTCTTAAGTCTACTTGCCTTCTTTGTATGAAGAGACCTATTGATAATGACAAAGGACGTATATGTGTCCAGGAAACAGCCTGAAAAGCTTGTAATGGTATTACAAGGCAGGCTGTGCTGACACCTAAACGTCCACATGACAGACATTCAGATCGGTACCAAATCTTGTATCTAGATAGAGTATCAACCGAACACCGATTTAGTTCGTACTATGTGCTGTCGTCGAGCAGCACGGGCGCAAAAATTAATTAAAAATAACACCAGAGCTACGGAGTACAGGATAATTTTAACTGTGAGTAACTAATATGTATAGCTTCCGTGGGGAAGTTATTAGACCGTTAGATCTTCGTACCAAGGGTCCTGGGTTCATACCCCAATGATGATAATTTTTTACTGTATTATGCACGAAAGTGTTATATGGGACTATTAATACGCTGGATTTCAATGTGGTATTGGCCCATCTTTAGCCTTGATGACAGCTTCCACTCTTGCAGGCATATTTTCAATCAGGTGCTGGAAGGTTTCTTGGGGAATGGCAGCCCATTCTTGATGGAGTGCTGCACTGAGAAGAGGTATCGATGTCGGTCAGTGAGGCCTTGCACGAAGTCGGCGTTCCAAAACATCCCAAAGGTGTTCTATAGGATTGAAGTCAGGACTATGTGCAGGCCAGTCCATTACAGGAATATTATTGTCGTGTAACAACTCCGCCACAGGCTGTGCATTGTGAACAAGTGTTCGATCGTGTAGAAAGATGCAATCGCCATTCCCGAATTTCTCTTGAACTGTGCGAAGCACGAGGACGCTTGAAACATCAATGTAGGCCTGTACTGTGATAGTGCCACGCAAAACAACAAGGGGTGCAAAGCCCCTCCATGAAAAACACGACCACACCGTAACACCACCGCCTCCGAATTTTAGTGTTGACACTACACACGCTGGCAGTTGACGTTCACCGGACGTTCGCCATACCCACACCATGCCATCGGATCGCCACATTGTGTACCGTGATTCGTCACTCCACACAACATGTTTCCTCTGTTCAATCGTCCATTGTTTATTATTGAGATTATTATCCATCGGCCTAACAACACCGGAAACTATAGATCCAAATCTGAAAAAAATATTTTTATGATTATATTATGAGGTTTGGATGTAAGAAATAACTGTTGAGAACAGAATACGATATGTTGCGCCGTTCCCGATTTCATTAGTATTATGTTAGCTAATCAGGCCATTGCAAATTCAAGCGGTTCGCCAGATACAATTACTGTAGTGTGAGTTGTTCTCGCCGGCCGGTGTGGCCGTGCAGTTAAAGGCGCTTCAGTCTGGAACCGCGTGACCGCTCCGGTCGCACGTTCGAATCCTGCCTCCGGCATGGATGTGTGTGATGTCCTTAGGTTAGTTAGGTTTAAGTAGTTCTAAGTTCTAGGGGACTGATGACCTCAGAAGTTAAGTCCCATAGTGCTCAGAGCGATTTTTTTGAGTTGTTCTCGTAGCGTAGATGACAGTACACGAGGGTGCCAATACAGGATACGCTCGATCTTTTGGCTCAACATTTTCCATCTGGAATCATTAAGTTGTTCCGTCACGTCCTAACGACAACGTACTTTTTGTACTGCGTTGAATATTATGAGATGACGGACGATACGGCCATGGGATCACCACTGTCTCCAGCAGTCGCAAATTTCTACATGGAGCACTTTGAGGAGCAGGCTCTGCAAACTGCAACATTACGGCCATCTTGCTTTCTACGATACGTTGATGACACCTTCCTGATATGCCCTCATGGTGAAGATACACTACAGCAGTTCGTCGATCATATGAATGGTGTCCATTCCAACACTAAATTTACTGTTGAGATGGAGGAGCACGGCAAGCTGCCATTCTTGCATGTTTTGGTTGAGCGGAAGGCAGGAGGCCAGCCAGCTTGGTCATTCAGTGTACTGGAAACCAACACACACTGATCGGTACTTGAACGCCAATAGTTTCCACCACCCTGTACACAAGAAAGCTGTCATGAACACGTTGGTTCATAGAGCCAAGATTATCTCTAACGACGACCACCTACAGTCTGAATTGCAGAACTTAAAACGTGTTTTCAGGGAAAATGGACACAGCAAAAGAGAAATCGCAAAACGCTTTCAAGGGCCGCCGACGAAAGACACCTGGTGAATCAGAAGAAGACACCAAACGGACTGTATTCCTGCCATACTGTGGAGCAACTAGCAGTAAGTTAGGACGTCTGCTGCAGAAACATGGGCTAAGACCAGTGTTCCGGCCTGCCCCCAAGATAGGTGATATGTTGCGCCCTGTTAAAGACGACATTGCTCTTCGAGTGTCCGGTGTGTATGGTGTACTCTGTGAATGTGGCAGCATGTATATTGGACTAACAATTCGCACGGTTGCTGAGCGTTGTACTCAGCACAAGCGCCATATAAAACAAAGCGAGCTTGACAAGTCGGCCATAGCGGAGCATTCCCTAGAAAACGGACATAAAATATAGTTCGAAAATACAAAAGTGTTGACTCATGTGTCTACATACTGGGACTCCGTTATAAAGGAAACGGCCGAGATTCGTTTAAACAGCAACAATTTCAACAGAGACCCGAGATACACACTCAGCAGGGCATGGGGACTGGCGTTGGACATCGAAAGAAAGCAAAACAGATGCGTGACGCGGGAGCGGCAGTTTCAAACGTGGCGCCTGCTCCTGGCGCCACCTGACGTCACCGGTGCTGCCACGGGCAATAGCTCCGCTAGCTGCCCGGGTCGACTTACGCGCATTGGATAGATCTGATTGGCTGCTGATGATGTCATCATGCCTATATAAGCGAGAAACCGTAGCAGCCCCGGCAGTCAGTGAACTCCTGATGAAGATGACGGAGAAGGCAATTGGAAGCTCGACGATTTTATTCGAATTGATGCGGCTGGAAAACCGAGAACGTTTTATTCGTGTATGCCGTCGCGAAAGACTCCGAGGACACAGTACACGCGTCTGCTCAGTCTTTCGCTTGGGATCGATTCTTTCTACCGCCCCATCTCTCTCTTATTCGGTTTTATCGGTTTTAAGAAACCAAACCAAGAACACGCTTGGCGACAGTGACTCTGGCGGGCCGCATGAATTTGCGCGCACAATAGCCTGATTGACTAACTTCAATGCTAACTGACTTGGAAACGGTGCAAAGTATCGAATTATTTTTATTAACAGTTATTTCTCAGCACAGCCTACCCTGCGACACCCTTCAAGCTTTTCAGAGTGTTTCTGACCAGTTTGCATATTGTGAAGCTCTTAAGGTTTGCACTGTAGAGCCCATGTTTACTGGACCGTTTTTTTCATGTTTTGGTTCATACTACAACATCTGAAAATATGGAAACCAAATAGTTTGCATTAGAGGAAACTTGTTTCACTGAATCGAAGACGAAGAAGTGCTCATAGCTGTTTAGGTATACATTTTGGAGCCCGTGGTTACTGGATTTTTTTGCCTCGTGTGATTGCTCCTGCCATACTTCTGAATATTGACCATTCCTCTTGGGACACCAAGTATTTCAGATTTCATTACTAATGCTTCATTGATATGTTATTTATTAGCTTCTTTATAAATAAAATCCTTGAAGTGCTTCGCATATGTCACTGCAGGCATCAGGAACTCTGCCAGATATAGCAGCAATCGAAATGTGAACCGCTTACTAACGGAAATGTCTCCAGCTGCTACTAACGAGAGCGAAAATGCTAGTCTTTCTTCATTTTATGCTGCTCTTCGGTAGTTAGTGTTCTGTTTTTAAATTTCCTCCTCATCTCTGATGAGAAGCCAGCGAAAAGCGTCAACCGACATGTGTGTAATGTTTCAGAATGACGCTAAGGAAAGCTGGAGAACCGGTCTCTGCTAACAACATTATCTCACTCTTCTTTTCCTACCCCATTTTGAATCAAAATCCATCTGAATATCGAAGTTTTGAGATGTGGGTATAAATAGTTTGTATCAAGGGAAACTTGTACGACGACTGTTAGCGAAAAGAAAGCTATAACGAAACGTTGATGCGGTTGGCACGCTATGCCGATCCTGTCGTGTTGTCTCGTGCCCCCACCAGTGTCAAGCCAATGTAAATTGACACTGACGAACTGTCTGCAAATCCTCGTTCGCTTTCGTTCACATTCATTCGCTCCGGTGTAAACGAGGCTAAAGAACAACGGGGTGATGCCTGTTGAGCCACAAGAACGAACAGCTCACTTCGTTCTGCTCCCCTTTTACGCGTCTTGGGGTCACTGAACCAGTATGATCTGTGAAATGAAAACGGATAAAATTTTACTGCAGTAAAGAACCTGGCTACATTAGGAAATGAATGTATTTCTTATTACGAAGTAATACTTTAGGAACCCATTTCTTTTCTGTATTCTCCGATTTTGAATTCCTAGGGTACCTTATCCTATTGAGCTCACATGTCACACATCCCATTTTAATATAAGAATAGAAACAAACCATTTTGTATACTAACAAAAATTATGAAACATTTTGAAAGAAAATAGAATAAAATGAGCTAGTATGAACTGATTAGCCAGCATTTCCCGATTGCTTATTTATCCAGCCTTCGCACACCTAGGCATAAGCTCTCGCCTGAAATTGCTACGTATGTCTTATCCTGTGCTTTTCCAAACAGTAAGTGATACGTCCACACTATTTCATAGAAATCACTCCATGCGTTTCACAATTACACCTTATAGATCACCTATTATTCACGTCCATGTGAGCCAATTATTATTGAGATTATTATCCATCGGCTAACAACACCGGAAACTATAGATCCAAATCTGATAAAGGATGTTTATGATTATTTTTATGTCTCACATCCTTCACAATCCAATTCCACCATTGAGGACACTACGCTTCTCTAACCGTAACTGTTCAGTTTCCAGATGATAAGACGTATATTATGTTTGGTTTAAATCGAATCAGGTATTGCAAAATTATGTTTAAATCCCAACACACTTTACACCCTCACCACACACACACATCCATTATACAGAGTATAGATATAATAATATAATATAATAATAGCACAAAACATAATAACTAGAGAAGTAATTGCGTTATTTATTGACGATATGTTAGCTACAAGCATGCTAACTCAAAATGTTATTTACACGCCTAATATGCACGTCATAAGCGGCGTGACAGACATCTTATCTGTATTCCATTTCTCTCCAAGGGTTTCGCAGAACTGTGGGCATAACATTTGCCATACCTGCACCACTGCGATGGTGCAGATCTGGTAGATCACGAATTGGTATCTGGTAAACCTGATTCTTGATAAACCGCCATAGAAAAAAATCAACTGGCCTAATGCCTGGTCTTGTAGGGATCTGAAATTCGATGGACTACCTCTATGAGTCCAGCTATCTGGAAACTCATGATCCAAGGACTCCCTCACAATGCTTGCAAAATGGCATGAGTGCATGATTTGTATATTACTGAAATATCATTTCAGGAGCAAGTTTCGGCCTAGCATAGAGTTCAAACATTTCAGTAGTACTGTTCTGCCGTTTCTGGGCATAAAAGTGAAGACATTAGCATCAGCGCTTTCTTATCTGTTGTGTCACATTACAGCTGAGACAACGGCACGTGTCACATTTCACTGACGTCAGCAACATTTCCATATCTCCAAGGTTATTCCGTGAATCATGACATCCTGCCATGTACCAAGGCCAAGGAGGGTAAACACTAAAGTACCTAAATTACCATAAGTTTTTTCAACTATGTTCGCATTACAGACCTCCAAAACTTTGTTCAAGGATATTGGTCAGTTGAAATGGTTCAAATGGCTCTGAGCACTATGGGACTTAACATCTGTGGTCATCAGTCCCCTAGAACTTAGAACTACTTAAACCTAACTAACCTAAGGACATCACACACATCCATGCCCGAGGCAGGATTCGAACCTGCGACCGTAGCAGTCGCGCGGTTCCGGACTGAGCACCTAGAGATATAGGTCAGTTTCAGTTGTAGTTACATGTTATTTACCATAGAATATTGAAAAGAGTAGATAGCATATCTCTGCATAAACAATTAAAACCCAGCTATTTCTTATAAAAATAATGACAAATAATTAAAACCCAACAATTTATTATAAAAATAATGACAAAATCGGAATTCGCATTTGTCGAAAGTGAGCTGTAGCTTAAAAACTATCCCTCAAACACTGCAGATGGGTCCACTGTAGAAAACGAGTGTTTACAACCATCATAAGATGGTTGCCATGTAAAAAAGAGCAATGTTTGATCTTCGAACCACAACTTTTTACTACAGCCACTAGATTGCTTCACGGCTAAAACACCCGACAGAGTCGTAAACTATTTATTTTTCACGTCCAAGACTTTGAAAACATTCTAATTTGTCTGCAAAATGCGCCACCAGTGCGAAAAGTGCGAGGTCTACATTTCCAGTTGAGGTTAATAAATGAAAAAAAAAAAAAAACGCTGAAGGTCTCATATCAACTAACGTGATGTCACAATCTTGCAGAAATAAATCTGTAATATAAAGAAAGAGCGAGTTAATTTCTTCATATGCTGATATTTGCCAAACTAATACCCAAAATTCTGAAGTATGTACCGTAAAGCTAGATTTCAACGCCATATAATGGTTGCTATTTGAGAATGTAGGCTCAATAAATCTACATCGTAAAACTAAGGCTTATAACTCCAGAAAAATACATGTTAGCTGAAAATGCTGCCCTAAGCAAGTAAATTGATAGACTACTGCTCCTGACGTAAGCTAAAACTCACCCTCAAATTGAATATTTCCGCATTTAAATTGTTACAGTCAAAGATAATGCATCATGTTATTCACTAGAAAAAAATATAAACATTTCTGCTGATAGCCAATCATTCCCATTATTACAAATGACACAGGCCTACTGAGTGGTAGGTAAAACAGAGTCGTAAATTAATTATTTTCCACATTTAAGATGTTGAAAACTTCTAAAATATCTGCAAAATCTGTAGGTAGCGCAAAAAATATGTTTTACAGTGAGTATCCAAAGCCTAGTTGAGGTTAATACATGAAAGAACTGTATCAGAATCGAATCAATTAATGAGACATCACTTATGTTTCAGTATAAAAGAAAGCGTGAATTAATGTCCAGATATAGTCATATAGTCAAATTCTTAAGTAGCCCAATGCTCGATTTCCATGCCTAATAACAGTTGACATTTTTAGACATTAGATGAAATAGTTCGGTGTCATAAAACTAACCTAGCTCATAACGGCAAAAAAGCACATGTTAGCTAAGCAACCAAGAGACGGACTGAATATAACTAATTAGATCTGCTCTTGATGCAAGTCACAATACACCCTCAAAGTACAGATTTCCACATTTAAATTGTTCTCAGCCCCATTACGGACGGACAAAGTTAATGCATAGCTTTATTCACTAGAAAAAATATAAACGATGCTATTGATTTACACCTAAGGTGGACTGCTTGTAATGTAAGCACATGACCAAAGATAGTAAAGTGACAGATTTGACTTTTCCAAAGACAATGTGAAAGCCGATATCTGGCAAAATAAATGAGAGGCTTGCTGTATACTGTAAGACGTCTCACACTTTGCAAGGCAAATTGAATGTTGCCAGACTTAAATTGCGTGTATAACTCATCAAAATACATGTTTGACGTAATATAAGCAAAATCGCAACGAAAATATGATTTCGTATGCCTTTCAAGTACAATGAGCCGTCAACATAAGCCCAACGCCTAACGCAAGACATTGCACGGCCACCCTCTCTTCCTATAAATATTCAGAAAATTCCAGAACACATAATGGAGCGACAATATTCTCTATAATGTACAGATATGTAGATGTAGTTGTCGTGTTCTAAAATTTATGGGTCACAACTAGAAATGAGGTTACAGACTGCACCAACCCAAATGCTGCCTCAGCTGAAATGTAGACTTAATATCAATCCCTCAACCGCATAGTTCATGTTAGAACTTCTGACAAACAAAGTTCAAACAGAATGGTTGTAAATATGACGAAGTATGGTATCTCATAATTTCAGTGTGACAACATGACAGCGCTGGTTTGCATAGACGAAGATATCTAATTCGTAACCCACGGAAATCAGAGACAAAACAGTATAATTAAAGAAACAGTAGCGGTAAGGAATTACCAATACTTGCCAAACTGACGTGATTATATTCCACAACAGCGTAGCTGGAAAGAAAAAGCAACTCATCATGTAGATACCTAAAACAATCTTACCCAAGGACAAACATTCTACAGCGGTCTCTGCCTGGTAATACCATGCTAGGCAAAGAATACGTAAAACATTTCCTGTAGTCTTATTTCTCAGCAGTTTTAAAATCAGTAATGTGGTTAGCAATAACTTTACCAACTCCTCGACTTGTGGTAACATGTGTATTACGTTGTATAAGTTTTATCCTGTAACTGGGGCCACCCACATTAAACAGTCGACCATACCTGTCGTATCGTATACACTCCTGGAAATGGAAAAAAGAACACATTGACACCGGTGTGTCAGACCCACCATACTTGCTCCGGACACTGCGAGAGGGCTGTACAAGCAATGATCACACGCACGGCACAGCGGACACACCAGGAACCGCGGTGTTGGCCGTCGAATGGCGCTAGCTGCGCAGCATTTGTGCACCGCCGCCGTCAGTGTCAGCCAGTTTGCCGTGGCATACGGAGCTCCATCGCAGTCTTTGACACTGGTAGCATGCCGCGACAGCGTGGACGTGAACCGTATGTGCAGTTGACGGACTTTGAGCGAGGGCGTATAGTGGGCATGCGGGAGGCCGGGTGGACGTACCGCCGAATTGCTCAACACGTGGGGCGTGAGGTCTCCACAGTACATCGATGTTGTCGCCAGTGGTCGGCGGAAGGTGCACGTGCCCGTCGACCTGGGACCGGACCGCAGCGACGCACGGATGCACGCCAAGACCGTAGGATCCTACGCAGTGCCGTAGGGGACCGCACCGCCACTTCCCAGCAAATTAGGGACACTGTTGTTCCTGGGGTATCGGCGAGGACCATTCGCAACCGTTTCCATGAAGCTGGACTACGGTCCCGCTCACCGTTAGGCCGTCTTCCGCTGACGCCCCAACATCGTGGAGCCCGCCTCCAGTGGTGTCGCGACAGGCGTGAATGGAGGGACGAATGGAGACGTGTCGTCTTCAGCGATGAGAGTCGCTTCTGCCTTGGTGCCAATGATGGTCGTATGCGTGTTTGGCGCCGTGCAGGTGAGCGCCACAATCAGGACTGCATACGACCGAGGCACACAGGGCCAACACCCGGCATAATGGTGTGGGGAGCGATCTCCTACACTGGCCGTACACCACTGGTGATTGTCGAGGGGACACTGAATAGTGCACGGTACATCCAAACCGTCATCGAACCCATCGTTCTACCATTCCTAGACCGGCAAGGGAACTTGCTGTTCCAACAGGACAATGCACGTCCGCATGTATCCCGTGCCACCCAACGTGCTCTAGAAGGTGTAAGTCAACTACCCTGGCCAGCAAGATCTCCGGATCTGTCCCCCATTGAGCATGTTTGGGACTGGATGAAGTGTCGTCTCACGCGGTTTGCACGTCCAGCACGAACGCTGGTCCAACTGAGGCGCCAGGTGGAAATGGCATGGCAAGCCGTTCCACAGGACTACATCCAGCATCTCTACGATCGTCTCCATGGGAGAATAGCAGCCTGCATTGCTGCGAAAGGTGGATATACACTGTACTAGTGCCGACATTGTGCATGCTCTGTTGCCTGTGTCCATGTGCCTGTGGTTCTGTCAGTGTGATCATGTGATGTATCTGACCCCAGGAATGTGTCAATAAAGTTTCCCCTTCCTGGGACAATGAATTCACGGTGTTCTTATTTCAATTTCCAGGAGTGTAGTTTAGCCCTAGTTGTCACGCTATATGTGAGATTTCACCTTCAAGCGAACATTACTCTCTATGTAGGACAAACGTTATACGACTACAGAAGCAGGCTGGTTATGCTAATGCAGATTTATAGTGCAGTTTCATGTGGTAGAACAGTAGGTGAATCCCACGTGCTCTGTGTATAAATTAATGTCGTAGCACATCCCACAAAAAAATGGGAGCAAATAATTACGTACCGGTGTAATTTAGTGGTATATTCAGCGATCTGTGTGTGACAGAGTATCAGATCATAACTGTACCACTTATAGTATTGTGGTGAAAAATTTATCCCCGCCTCCTTTTCTCTGTTTTTAATGTAGCACTTTTGCCTAATATTGATCTTATGAAAGCCGTATACAGATACAGTATCGTTAATGGTCTACCTGCACGTCCGTAGACAAGAACCAGTAACGTTTTTAAACACCGTACAGTGCCTGTGTTATTCGTTATTCGTGACTATCATCAAATGGAAGCAACTGGCACGGAGCAGTGGTACTCCAGCTCAGAATTTTCCGCTTTCAAGTCGCAACACACTATGTTGCCTGAACCATCGCAATCGAAGGGCTTACCAGTCCAACCCTAGCACAACTAAGAGAGTAACGGCATGCGAGTGTAGCAGGTACATGATCGATGCTCCAATACAATGGGAGGAACCTGATACAGCTGTTTAATCATAAATTGTCATATGTCTTCCAGTTCTCATGTGCGCTAAATGATTTGACTGTAATAGGAAGATGGATGTGTACCGCTGTTAGTGATCAACACTAAGCGAATACTGCTGACATAATACCCTCAAGACATGTCATTCTACGTATACTACATCATAAAGTTTGCGTGCATTTTAGTCAGCCTACCTGCTTATGTGACAATAGTGTTATGTAATGGTGGAGATATAACTACTGTCTTCAACTCTGAATTTCCAAATAAGGTCTACCTCACGGTCTGGACGTTGCTATGTATGATTTAGAAATTCAGTAATAGCACTGCTTAATAGATATGCCCGTCCGGTTACCCGTGCGGTCTAACTCATTGCTCTCCGGGCGGAAAGGTGTGCCGTTTCCCGGCACGAATCCGGCCGGCGGGTTAGTGTCGAGGTCCGGTTTGCCGGCCAGTCTGTGGATGGTTTTAAAGGCTGTTTTCCATCTGCCTCGGCGAATGCGGGCTGGTTCCCCTATTCCGCCTCAGTTGCACTGTGTCGGTGACTGCTGCGCAAACACGTACGCATACACCATAATTACTCTATCGTGCAAACGGTAGGGTTACACTCATGTGGTTTGTGACCTTCCCCAGGGAGGGGGGGGGGGGGGGGGGTCCACTGGGGGCCGAACCGCACAATAACCCTAGGCTCGGTGTGGGACGGCGGTGGGGTGACTGGACTGCTGTAGCCTGTTGAGGGTTTCTGAACCACTGAGGGCTGCGACGGGGACGAAGCTCTCCGTCGTTTCTAGGTCCCCAGTTCCACACGATACAATACGATACAATAATAGATATGAATAGCATATAGCTACATACGTGAACTTTCTTACTAACAAGGGAACCTCCCCATCGCACCCCCCTCAGATTTAGTTATAAATTGACGCAGTGGATAGCCCTTGACAAACTGAACACAGATCAATCGAAAAAACAGGAAGAAGTTGTGTGAAACTATGAAAAAATGAACAAAATATACAAACTGAATAGTCCATGTGCAACATATGCAACATCAAGGAGAATGGGGTTGAGGAGCGCCGTGGTCCCTTGGTTAGAGTGAGCAAATACTGAACGAGAGGTCCTTGGTTCGAGTCCTCCCTCGAGTGAAAACTTTACTTTCTTCATTTTCGCAAAGTTACGATCTGTCCGTTCATTCATTGACGTCTCTGTTCACTGTAATAAGTTTAGTGTCTGTGTTTTGCGACCGCACCGCAAAACCGTAGACGAAAGGACGTGCCTCTCCAATGGGAACCGAAAACATTTGATCGCAATGTCATAGGTCAACCGATTCCTCCACAGGAAAACACGTCTGATATATTCTATACGACACTGGTGACGGCATGTGCGTCACATGACAGGAATATGTTGTCGACCCACCTAACTTGCACACTTGGCGAATGGGTAAAAAGATTCTTCTACCTTGCCCGATTTAGGTTTTCTTGTGGATGTGATAATCACTCCCAAAAAAGTGATGAAAGCATAACAGTTTGTCACATAAGCTGCAACAAATGAATGCAACAGTTTCACAGTCGCACAGTTTTCCCTGTGCTCTGTCAAAACATACGTTTTTTACGTTTTCAAATGTTTCCGTGTGTAGACCGTCAAATCCTGCATATGTCCAAGCAAATCTAAACATGTCCTGGAATTTTGGAGAGCGAAGTTGATTATGTGTGAGTGTCTGAACTTTAATAATTGTCTGAAAATAAAAAATTAAACTTCTCACTTGAGAGAAGATTTGAACCAAAGACCTCTCGTTCCGCAGCTGCTCACGCTAACAACGGGACCACGGCGCTAAACAGCTGACACTGTCCTAGACGGTGGCTACCTTGCGCATGGACTACTCAGTTTGTATATTTTGCTTATTTTTTTTCATAGTTCCATACAACTTCGTCCTGTTTTCTCAATTGATCTGTGTTCAGTTTTTCAAGGTCTATCCCTGTGCCAACTTATAACTAAATCTGAGGTGGGTGCCTTGGGGAGGTTCCCTTGTAAGAAAGACATTTATTGTGCTCTACAACAGATAGATATTAATTTGTGAGTTTACATATTGTAAAGGCAAAAAGTACATCATTTGCTGATAAAGTCTTACTTACACTCCTGGAAATGGAAAAAAGAACACATTGACACCGGTGTGTCAGACCCACCATACTTGCTCCGGACACTGCGAGAGGGCTGTACAAGCAATGATCACACGCACGGCACAGCGGACACACCAGGAACCGCGGTGTTGGCCGTCGAATGGCGCTAGCTGCGCAGCATTTGTGCACCGCCGCCGTCAGTGTCAGCCAGTTTGCCGTGGCATACGGAGCTCCATCGCAGTCTTTAACACTGGTAGCATGCCGCGACAGCGTGGACGTGAACCGTATGTGCAGTTGATGGACTTTGAGCGAGGGCGTATAGTGGGCATGCGGGAGGCCGGGTGGACGTATCGCCGAATTGCTCAACACGTGGGGCGTGAGGTCTCCACAGTACATCGATGTTGTCGCCAGTGGTCGGCGGAAGGTGCTCGTGCCCGTCGACCTGGGACCGGACCGCAGCGACGCACGGATGCACGCCAAGACCGTAGGATCCTACGCAGTGCCGTAGGGGACCGCACCGCCACTTCCCAGCATATTAGGGACACTGTTGCTCCTGGGGTATCGGCGAGGACCATTCGCAACCGTCTCCATGAAGCTGGGCTACGGTCCCGCACACCGTTAGGCCGTCTTCCGCTCACGCCCCAACATCGTGCAGCCCGCCTCCAGTGGTGTCGCGACAGGCGTGAATGGAGGGACGAATGGAGACGTGTCGTCTTCAGCGATGAGAGTCGCTTCTGCCTTGGTGCCAATGATGGTCGTATGCGTGTTTGGCGCCGTGCAGGTGAGCGCCACAATCAGGACTGCATACGACCGAGGCACACAGGGCCAACACCCGGCATCATGGTGTGGGGAGCGATCTCCTACACTGGCCGTACACCACCGGTGATCGTCGAGGGGACACTGAATAGTGCACGGTACATCCAAACCGTCATCGAACCCATCGTTCTACCATTCCTAGACCGGCAAGGGAACTTGCTGTTCCAACAGGAGAATGCACGTCCGCATGTATCCCTTGCCACCCAACGTGCTCTAGAAGGTGTAAGTCAACTACCCTGGCCAGCAAGATCTCCGGATCTGTCCCCCATTGAGCATGTTTGGGACTGGATGAAGCGTCGTCTCACGCGGTCTGCACGTCCAGCACGAACGCTGGTCCAACTGAGGCGCCAGGTGGAAATGGCATGGCAAGCCGTTCCACAGGACTACATCCAGCATCTCTACGATCGTCTCCATGGGAGAATAGCAGCCTGCATTGCTGCGAAAGGTGGATATACACTGTACTAGTGCCGACATTGTGCATGCTCTGTTGCCTGTGTCTATGTGCCTGTGGTTCTGTCAGTGTGATCATGTGATGTATCTGTCCCCAGGAATGTGTCAATAAAGTTTCCCCTTCCTGGGACAATGAATTCACGGTGTTCTTATTTCAATTTCCAGGAGTGTACATTGAATGGCTACTCTGTCTGCAGAGGCTGTAGGCTCCGACACACAACACATGAGGAAATCGAGAGTGTAAATTCAACACAGGTAGTAAAGTGTTCACATGGATGGAACACTGTAACCATCCCGTCGTGGAAGCAAATTTTACACAGACGAGTAGCCACATCCACTTGCTGTTCAGATGATAATGTTTCGTTCGGAATATCTGCCTCAAGTTTAACATGTAACACAACAATTATTGTAGTTATCACATTTTTCGTTCGACAGATAGTATCCACAAAGTCAGTGCACTTTACATGAATCAGAAACATACAATTGGAGAATCACAGAGTGCGTGATGTCCATGGTTTATGCTCTTCATGCCAGTGCTTCAAACTACCACCACAATGAAACAAACTGTTTCATCACCATTACCAGTGAAAAGGTATCCCGCTGCACTTCCTCATCTGGTTGTTGCTTAGTAACAAGATGCCAGTCATTGAATGATGCCAATCTAGCCGCTTGCGTGATGTGTTTAGGCCACACTGGCACCAATATGATTTCTGCTGAACTGTGTTGTAACATTGGTACGGAAAAGGAATTTTGAGATATTTCCATTCTCTGAAGTTCTACGTCCTACACTCGCATGCACATGTTTTAACTGAAGACACATCGGATCAAAGAAAGTTGTAATTCTAATTTGTTTGTCTCGCGTCTAATACCTTGCGCGCTTCAATTGCGTAATGCTCCTGGCGACCGTCAAGCTGAAACTACACACGTTATCGAACGTCCAGGGTAACATTTCTGCAGCACTACCGGTAGTTCCTGTTTCAAAACCTTTCGATATTTGTGTCCATTCAACGTGCCGTCGATAAAATATGGACTAATGAGTTTGTGCCGCATGATGCCACACCATACGTTAACTGACCAAGAACACTGATAGTCAACTTGCCGCAACCAGTGGGGGCTGTCTACACTCCAGTGCATCTTATGATGGTTAACGCTACGATGATTTATGAATGTAGACGCATCGGAAAATAGTGTATCGGCAAGGAGCGTGGGGGTCGTTTGCATTTGTTGACGTTCCCATTCAAAAAACTCTACCCGGTTATGGAAATAGGCGCCATGACATTCTAGATGCAGTGACACGTAGTTTGGATAATACTTATCATGATGCAGTATCGTCACAGTAGTATCTACGGACGTAAGGGAATTGCGATGTAATTTCCGGGCGCGTTTCAGTGGGCTGTGGTGCACTGCTTCATTAGCTTCTCCTGCAACACGTTTGTTTCGTTTCCTTTTGCCGATCTGCACGCTGCCATAAGATAGAAAGGTGTTCAGAACGTTGTAAAAGAAAGAATTTGAGCGAGCTTTCTCTGGAAAGTGCTTGGCATACATTTCTGATACATTCTCCGTAAGTAAGATCATTACAATGTTTCTTCTGTGATTGCAGCATTTATCGGCCACTTGCAGGTCTGTTCACCAAGTGATAGGTAGATGTTCGGACGATAAACACATTGCAAGTATTGTAGTGCTTAAAGTCACTATCCGCTTTACACCTGCACGATATGTGAGCTCTGGTCGCAGTGTAATGCCTGTTATCATACATCGTAGTTCACTACACGGCGGCGCGTTGCGTAGTCCCCTGTTCGATAAGTCAGAGGAATACAACGTTCCGAATGGAGCTTCCAATTAGAAGTTATTAAATACTGGCCTTTCCTACCCTCGTAGCAGGAATGTGGGATCCCATATGCCATTGGATATTGAGGCCATGAATAGCATGTCGTAAATTACGACAGTGTACCCATTTCTAGTCCTGAAGTTATAGCGCCATCCCTGGCGAAACGAAGAATATGCTTCAGCCTAAGCGATGTAGATTTTGCTGTAGAATCGTAATCTGCAATAAAAAACGGAGGTCCGTATTGAAGACTTGCCCCCGGCCACCCAAATATACAGGGTGGTCCATTGATCGTGACCGGGCCAAATATCTCACGAAATAAGCGTCAAAAGAAAAAAACTACAGAGAACGAAACTTTTCTAGCTTGAAGAGGGAAACCAGATGGCGCTATGGTTTGTCCGCTAGATGGCGCTGCCATAGGTCAAACAGATATCAACTGCGTTTTTTAAATAGGAACCTCCATTTTTTATTACATATTCGTGTAGTACATAAAGAAATATGAATGTTGGACCACTTTTTTCTCTTTGTGATAGATGGCGCTGTAATAGTCACAAACATATGGCTCACAATCTTAGACGAACGGTTGGTAACAGGTACGTTTTTTAAATTAAAATACAGAACGTAGGTATATTTGAACATTTTATTTCGGTTATTCCAATGTGATACATATACCTTTGTGAACTTATCATTTCTGAGAACGCAAGCTGTTACAGCGTGATTACCTATAAATACAACATTAATGCAACAAATGCTCAAAATGATGTCCGTCAACCCCAATGCATTTGGCAATACGTGTAACGACATTCCTCTCAACAGCGAGTAGTTCGCCTTCCGTAATGTTCGCAAATGCGTTGACAATAGGCTGATGCATGTTGTCAGGCGTTGTCGGCGGATCACGATGGCAAATATCCTTCAACTTTCCCCACAGAAAGAAATCTGGGGAGATCAGATCCGGTGAACGTGCGGGCCATGGTATGGTGCTTCGACGACCAATTCACCTCATGAAATATGCTATGCAATACAGCTCCAACCGCACGCGAACTATGTGCCGGACACCCATCATGTTGGAATTACATCGTCATTCTGTCATGCAGTGAAACATCTTGTAGTAACATCGGTAGAACATTATGTAGGAAATCAGCATACATTGCACCATTTAGATTGCCATCGATAAAATGGGGCCAATTATCCTTCCTCCCATAATGCCGCACCATACATTAACCCGCCAAGGTCGCTGATGTTCCACCTGTCGCAGCCATCGTGGTTTTTCCGTTGCCCAATAGTGCATATTATGCCGGTTTACGTTACCGCTTTTGGTGAATAACGCTTCGTCGCTAAATAGAACGCGCGCAAAAAAATCTGTCATCGTCCCGTAATTTCTCTTGTGCCCAGTGGCAGAACTGTACACGACGTTCAAAGTCGTTGCCATGCAATCCTGGTGCATAGAAATATGGTACGGGGACAATCAATGTTGATGTAGCGTTCTCAACACCGACGTTTTTGAGATTCCCGTTTCTCGAGCAATTTGTCTGCTACTGATGTGCGGATTAGCCGCGACAGCAGCTGAAACACCTACTTGAGCATCATCGTTTGTTGCAGGTCGTGGCTGACGTTTCACATGTGGCTTAACACTTCCTGTTTCCTTGAATAACGTAACTATCCGGCGAACGGTCCGGCCACTTGGATGATGTCGTCCAGGATACCGAGCAGAATACATAGCACACGCCCGTTGGGCATTTTCATCACAACAGCCGTACATCGACACGATATCGACCTTTTCCGCAATTGGTAAACGGTCCATTTCAGCACGGGTAATGTATCACGAAGCAAACACCGTCCGCACTGGCGGAATGTTACGTGATACCACGTTTGTGACTATTACAGCGCCATTTATCACAAAGCGAAAAAAGTGGTGCAACTAAAACGTTCATATTTCTTTACGTACTACACGAATATGTAATAAAAAAATGGGGGTTCCTATTTTAAAAAAACGCAGTTGTTATCCGTTTAACCTATGGCAGCGCCATCTTAGCGGGCCAACCATAGCGCCATCTGGTTTCCCCCTTCAAGCTAGACGAGTTTCGTTCTTTGTAGTTTTTTCGTTTGATTGTTATTTCGTGAGATATGTGGTCGGTCACTATCAATGGACCACCCTATATATTACAGAGTGTTTCAGAAGTGACGGTCAATTTTCAGGGATATGATAGGAATGATCATTCGAAACGAAGGAGTAAAGTAAACATGGGCTCTAAAGCGCATAGCTTAAGAGCTATGAGCAGTTCTTGCTCTTCGATACTGTGAAACAAATGTCTTATACTGCAAGCTCTTTGCTTTCCATATTTTTGGAACTGGTGGTATAAACCAAAACAAGAAAGAAATGAGCAGTAAACATGTGCTCTAAAATCTTCTTATGTATCCTTTATTTATTTCAGTCTCCTTACGAATTTTTGTCCTATTTCGCGATAAATATTATAAAAATAATAAACTAATGATTCAGTAACGATAGTGTGCACAGTCATAGTACTTACGAGTGAATCCAAAAAATGGCAGGCAAGGAGATTCGATCCATGGACCCACACTCCGGAAACTAGTTGCTGACACTCTTTTTTTCCCCCTCGAGGGCCAGTTCCTTGACTACTAATGACCATACAAAATATATATCTCGCATACAATTTCCAAACTCGATGTTCTCCAAAATGGATCTGCGAGGGAAAGTTCATACGGTCTCTTGTCAGCGGAAGCGCTGAAGCTTTTCTGGGGCCACTGTCGTGCCAAAATGCACTGACAGCTTAATATACAGAGCTCCATCGTGAAGAAGATGAGGAAATAAAAACATAAGCGAAACATAATGTAAACAGACACACACACACACACACAAAACCTTCCACATAGCATTAATTAATTTCAGGCATAGCCATACAGTTTCCAAATCGTAATTTTTGCTTAAATAATTTGCCTACATTAAGTTGTATATGGTTGCAGATGACAAACTACGAAAGAAAACAGGCACTATAAAAACATAATACCTCAGGAAAACCACACCATGTGGTAAAAATGTATGAATACATAACTTTTTGTGTTCTTCAAAGCGCGCGACCGCTACGGTCGCAGGTTCGAATCCTACCTCGAGCATGGATGTGTGTGATGTACGTAGGTTAGTTAGGTTTAAGTAGTTCTAAGTTTTAGGGGGCTGATGACCTCAGACGTTAAGTCCCATAGTGCTCAGAACCATTTGAACCATTTTTTTGTTCTTCAAAAATTTGTAATTACGATTTTAAAAACTAATACTTACATGTGTACAAACAGTAAAGAACATTGTTTATGTTTGATGATGGTGAGGTCCCATACTCCGAGGAGCGTAGGGGATGATGCGGAAAATCCGCACCGCCGTACTAGACAAGGTCCTAGCGGAGGTGGTTTGCCATTACCTTCCTTCGACCGTAATGGGGATGAATGATGATGATGAAGACGACACAATAAGACCCAGTCATCTCGAGGCAGGGAAAATTACTGACCCCGCCAGAAATCGAACCCGGGACCCCGTGCGCGGGAAGCGAGAACGCTACCGCAAGACCACGAGCTGCGGACTGTTTATGTTTAACAGCCATAAAACAAAAGTCCACTGGTGATGCTGCAACTGCAGTGAAACTTGTTTGGGATATAAAACAAAACTGTGTTTTGCTAAGGCCAGACCCCATCCAAAAACATATGTATTGTTAAAACAAACACGGACAGAGGAGCTTCAACCTCAAGATGATAAAATGCACATGGCTTGGTGTGGCGTGAGTGTATGCACTAGGCTGGTTGCTTCCACAAAATATCGTTGTGAACATCTTCAACTTTTGTAGTCCTGTCTTACTCAGTTGGGTGTAATATTACGGTATGATGATAATTTTTACTTATGGACCGTCTGACAGCAACTGAATAAAACACAATTTTAGTGCCATACGCGTTTCGCCTTTATTTTCAGCAAGGCTTCATCAGTGGCTGGTTGCGTGGACAATTTCTTACGTATTACGCCTCTGTTGCATTTTACGTGTTATTCTTCTTATTATGAATGCCAATTTGCGGTTTTTTCCCACATTCCACAGCACTATGAACTGAACGCTTGTTTCAATGCAATGTTTTGGTTTCTATTGCAGAAAATAAAGGCGAACTGCGCATGGCACTAAAATTGTGTTTTATTCAGTTGCTGTCAGACGGTCCATAAGTAAAAATTATCAATATACCGTAATATCATTGTGAAGTTGAAAAATAAATATTTTTACGGGGAATTTTGAATTTATTTGCCACATCCTCACTTATAGGTTTGAGGTAAGTATTTAACGTACAGTCTCAGACAATAAAAAGGACCGCCGGCCGGTCGCCACGGAGACTAAGTCCGAGTCATTCACTTAAGGTGGCCAATAAAACTGACCGCCCCTGACAACTCTAAGTCCGGCCATCCGCACAATCTGGCAACACTGTAAGATGCGGAAGTGTTAGGAGGAAGTGTTGTCTACTTCCGAGACGTTGTCGGACTATGTGAGCCCGTGGTCTAGTGGCAAGCGTCGTGAGTTCTGAGCTTAGAGTCGCCTGTTCGCGTCCAACTGTAATTTTTTTTTTTTTTTTTGCCACAGTCGGTCTAAAGTTATGAGTCTGAGTGAACATCGAAGATAATTCGCTTCACATTCTACCCACCAGCAATAACAAGTATTCCAGAAACAATTCCGCAGGACAGCTCGTTGCTACGCCGCGATCATAACAGCTAGCGCTCGAACGTTTCCTCGCGCTGCAGCGGCTACCGGCCACCGGCCAGACGCCACCCGCCGCGCCGCCTGAAATCCTGCGCCGCCCATGTGAACGCGGCGCCACGCTGTCAGTGCATGTATCAACTGTCATTTTCGAATTTGAAGTTCTAGTTGTCATCTTGCAGTTAAGCATTGGATTTTGCATACTTGAAAATCATGAACTACGGTTAAGCATTGTAAAATTTAGTCGCTGGTGGAAATAGGTGTAACATCTGCAACACAACGTTTACTTTTGGTATAACAGAGGGGTGAATGCAGAGGAGGCAGCTAGAAAGATTTGAATTGTGTGTGGAGCGAGTGCTTTTGGGAAAAAAACACTAGAAAAAGATATTCTTGTTTCAACAAAGATCGTTCTGACATGAATGATTTTCCACATTAAGGAAGTCTCGACTACTGATATATGTGATAGATCACCATTTTACCATCATGCGACATTTGCATTCAACAGGCAAAGTTCAGAAGTCTGGTGTAGGAGTACTGCATGCTCTAATTCGAAACAACAAAAGTCAACGGAGTGACTATTATTGAACGTCATCAGGTCGCTCATTGAGCATTCGTATGCAGTACTGTTACTGGTGACGTGTTATGATGCCTTTATCGTTAACTTCTTAAGAAGAAATGAAAGGCTGAGCCCCTCCAAAAGACATAAACTCGAGCAAAGAGTAGTGAGAACATAATATTTTACATCTGATAGCTCCAAAAGTGTGTTTTGGGCTACGAATTCTGCCCCAAGGGCTGTGTGCAACACAGCTGGAATTTGTTGCCAACAACTGAGACACCTTTCGGTCTCAGCGTAAGAAAATCGAGCAACACAACTACATCACATGTGCTACTGCATGATAACGCACTTCTTGATTTGAGAAACAAAACTATCCAGGAGACTGAAATTAAAGTCGTCTCTCAGGCACTTGTATCGATAGAGAAGTCCTCTCTCAAGCACTTGTCCCTCTCGTCATATATTCGTAAAGTTTTACCTTTCCCGCTCTTGATCGATCAACCGTCAACACAATTCATTTCTAGACGAAAATACTCCTAAAACTACTCTGGTATAATGATAACGTTGGAACCAGTAGGTATCTACTAGCGTAGAATCTGTAAACAACTTAGCATTGTCAGATCGTTTTAGACATCGTGAAAGAAAATTCTTTTGCTGATTAATTTCTCTTTGATGATTACTGTTGCGTTTAGTAAACTAATGGAAAATCCAATTAAAATATTCACTGTACTAATACAAATTAAATTCAGCATACTACAGACACATCACGACGGCAGACTATCTCAATAAAGCATTAAGTATCTGTAAGACGATTGAGCCTATTTTAACACGAATTAGAAGGACATTACCGACTTATGACTTCGAAAAGATCTGTATTTACTTCATTTCCTGTATCATTCGCAATTATTATGAAAATGTGGCATTTCATAGATATAATTACGTATTCACAACAACAACAAATATGTCGTCATTATGAATTTGGCAGTACCGTAAGGTTTTCGCTCTGACACTAAGGGTTACTGAAAGTAGCAAGGCGCATTTTGCTAAGCGCTGTCTTACGATTCCCTTATTGCGTTTGTATCTGCCTGCTTGAAGCTAAGCTACAAAAGAATTAAAAATCTGGCTTTCAGCGAGTCTCGAAAGGCGAACGAAAGCAGCTTGCACCTGGTGGCCAAACATGTTTCTTGGGAACAGGCTACTTCCTAAAGTGGGAAGACATTCTTTTGTGGTTGAATTGTTGGCAAATGTCAGTCAGACGTGTGCCGTTGGTCTAAGCGTTTCGGTGTGTTGAATTTGTACCAATGATTTTTCTACAGGTTTTTTCTGTCCCAAATAGAGAGTTGAAGTCTCCCATTAGTATTTTCACGTCATCTTGGTGAATTCTGCTCATAGTATTTTCGAGTGAATATCTTTTATAGGGGCTCTGAATGAGCATAGTCATAAGTCGATTGTTGATGGATGAGATTTCTTTGACAGAGTTGATGATAGATCGAGAAATGCAGTGCCGAAGATTGGTACGCCTTTCGCTACCTTTTGTTGTATTTTTCTCTTGAAGATGCAATGGTTCCCGTAATGCAAGTTTTAATTGTCAATTAATCGTGGTTCTTGAAGAGCAAGGGTGAGAATTTTTTGGCGGTCGTTTTCTTTTGTGAGATTATTGAGGTTTCTTGTTTGAATCAATGTATCAATGTTTAGTTTTTAAATGAATGTTTTCTGCTTGTAGGGAAATTTACCAGAGATCTGCGATATCCTTTGCCGCGCTAACCTGGACTCCCCAGAGTGCGAAAATCCAACTGCCGCCTATCGGTGGCCAGGTTGTGTACCACCTGGGGTAAAGTTACCTTTGCTTGCATAGTTCATGTTTTCTTGTGTTTCATTGGTTTGGCCTGGGTGATACCGGGACCAGACAGGACCAGAGGGTGTTGAAGCCTTTGGAAGCAAATATTTTCAGCCAAGCTTATTGAGATAACAGACGGTGACCAGAGTAGCGGTGATTTTCAATCAGATGTGTCTGGATTTTGGGTTCAACGGATTGAGTAGCCGTCCAGGACTGTGTTAGTATTTGGTTCATCCCAAGTATTTGATTTCCTCGGTACCACCCATGTGGGGGAGGGTTTTCCCTCTCGGCCACACGGGATTTTTATTATTATTATTATTGTCATTATATCATCAGCAAATCTGATATGGAGTATCTTCCCACCACTGAAATAGATGTGTATTGTTCGATTCCATTTTTTCATCAGATGAATATAGGTTATAATTACGTTACATTGCTGCTAGTCGACATATTTCTCACTTTTTGTTAGACAGTTGCTAGCTGTTACTCCATCATAGGAATTTATGTGCGCAGCATTGTTGCAATACAGACGTTCAAATTATCAGATTTCGGTAATTTCATTTCGATACAAGATCGTCCTAATCGGATTCAGCCAGTCAGTCTTAATTTGTATATCCGACTACAACTCTCATGATATGATAGACTGGGTGAACCACATTCTTAATCGGACTGTTGAATCCAGATCACTTATCTATGACAGGGCCTGAATTCTTAAACACTGTGGAAAATAATAATCCAATGTGCTTATTACAAATACGTTATTTAAATAACAAGGTCTTGGCCATATGTCCCTACAAATGCAAGCGACCTTTGGACGAATATAGAAAACGTATGGTGGGAAGTAAACCATCACGCTACACTGTCGACGACTTAATGAAATAAATTCCCCTACGCCCTCGAGAAATCTTACGTAATGATCGTGGGTGGGTTGGTTACTAAAAGTATACTCGTCCACAAAACCCGTGTGGACAATTATCTGATAATCGGTCAAGCTTTGCTTTGTCGCAGCTCTTTAGCATACAACAAGTCCATTTACTTCCAGTCCCCTCCTTCCAATTCTTGCAATGTAATTTAATTGAACAATCTCACCCACTCGACGCCAACTGAGGAACTGACTGGTGCATTTGTTGTTCAACACACAGTACTTGTCACCCTCACTGGAATCAATGACTCTGTGTGTGTGTGTGTGTGTGTGTGTTTTCGTGTTAACGCACAATCTGAGTCAATACCGTTAAAATTAGAGAGACAACCAACAATAAATATTGCACCAAATATGACTGTAAAGTATTTTAATGCGATGGGAAGTTACTAACTGAATTTTTACCCCTTCCCATGTCCTGCGTATTACTTTAAGTAAGATGTATTAACTCCACAGTGTCGTTAGCAGAGACTGTGCGCTCTCGTTGTCGAGGCTCGCGACAAGTGCAGCGATTAGCAGTGCCCAATGCCGCCGCGATTTGTTTATGTTGGCTGAGCGTGGACACTGCAGCAGACGCTTCGCCATAAACAGAAAGAAATCACCTTGGCTCTGACTGCAGTGAGCGGATATCACTGCCTGCGTGTTCTTATAGTAACCAACGTGAGACTCTACTCACAGGTGCCATGGAGCAATTGCAACGGGTATCATTTCATTAGTCATCAGAATATTAACCAGTGATGAAATGTCCACGCTATTTGAATCCCAAGAAAATAGGAACCTTCCCACAAAGGAATATGAGGTGATATCAAAATTTATCCAACATACAAAAATTAACTGCAGAGCTTTCATATATGCAGTAATAGCACACAAGGAAATATTATGTCTTGGAAGCGTATATTTCATTTCCTCTTCTCATATTAACGCCCTTGTTTAAATATGAAGTGAGAAAATAAACATGAAAAATTAAAGTTCCTGAGAAGCATATAAGTCATCTCATATCACAACTTTTGTTTTAGTATGAAGTAAAAAAATAAACAGTTTAGAATTCTGAAGCATAATATGACACCGGATTCTTATCGTAGGCGCTATCGGAAACGCCAAAAGCAGGGAGCTGTCCATTCTTTTGTCCAACAGTCCGTTTCCTTTCATGTATTACTCCCGCTAGGGGTTTCTTATTTAAGGACTTGTGGGAATCAAGTTCTTCAGCAGAACAAGCCTTATGTTATTGTGATAATTACGCTATGGAAAAAATGCAACAAAGACGAGTTCCGCTAGAGCAGTGAGGATATTTGCACATGTGTGTATTCAGCAATGACTGCCAGCTGCCACAACACTTCACAGAATCCTTGCGGCAGGCAACACAACTGTGCGTGCAGACCTCATTCAGTGAGACGTCAGGAGATGATGAAAACGTCAAATTAACGTCGCTTTCCGAGTCGTATTCAATCCAGAATGAGGTGTTATTAAGGTAGTTGAGCGTTGTAACAATTACACTTTTATGATTCCCATATGAGTATCTCGATAGCCAAAAGAATCCGTTAGTGTGAAAGTATCGGAACTGCATTAGTATCAGACTGCAAGAACTTGAGACAATACGTGGAATCTTCTCTTCGCTGTATGACCTATTACTGTTATTAAGCATTCTCTCCGTCTTGGTCGTAATGCAAATGGAACTTCAGAGGCGCTTTCCGCTATTCTTGACGAACATCAGCAACCTGTAATCACTGAGAGTCACAACTGCGTGATGATAATGGTTCAGGTTGTCAGTAGTTGTGGTGGTGTTATGCTGTCAAGCTGCATACAGTAACGTTAATGGTGGCGCACATAATTTAGCGCTGACTCAAATTGGTTCAAATGGCTCTGAGCACTATGGGACTTAACTTCTAAGGTCATCAGTCCCATAGAACTTAGTACTAATTAAACCTAACTAACCTAAGGACATCACACACATCCATGTCCGAGGCAGGATTCGCACCTGCGACCGTAGCGGTCGTGCGGTTCCAGACTGTAACGCCTAGAACCGCTCGACCACCCTGGCCAGCTTAGCGCTGACTACCTACTTAAGTAAAGATAGTGATGTGGCGTCATCGCTTGTCTTTATTTGGCCTCAGCTTGAGTAATCCGATTCAACGAACATAGTACTCCAATCGCGGGCTCCTAATACAGTATGACTGCAGAGATTATTGTGCTGGTATTACATTAATTCTGTAACGAAATGCTTAACAAATCTTACCCTTCAGCTATGCAGCTGGAATGACTCATTACACAAGTACTCCATGTTGCACTTGGTTAAGTGATCAGTTCGCTGCAATCCTGCTTGTCCGTGCGACTGCTTCGGTCGCAGGTTCGAATCCTGCCTCGGGCATCACACACGTGATGCCCTTAGGTTAGTTAGGTTTAAGTAGTTCTAAGTTCTAGGGGACTGATGACCACAGATTTTAAGTCCCATAGTGCTCAGATCCATTTGGGGCCAATCCTGCATTTTACTGTTCGTAAATACTCGTATACTTAAGAAGTGGTTCAAATGGCTCTGAGCACTATGGGAGTTAACTTCTGAGGTTATCAGTCCGCTAGAACTTAGAACTACTTAAACCTAACTAACCTAAGGACATCAGACACATCCATGCCCGAGACAGGATTCGAACCTGCGACAGTAGCGGTCGCGCGGTTCCAGACTGTAGCGCCTGGATCCGGTCGTCCACCCCGGCCTGCATACTTGTATATTGACCATTCGTTATTTGACTAAATATGAACTACAATCTAACTCGCATGTATATGACATCGGTTAGCGCCGGCACGAAGGTATGGTGCAAATGGCTCTGAGCACTATGCGACTTAACTTCTGAGGTCATCAGTCGCCTAGAACTTTGAACTAATTAAACCTAACTAAACTAAGGACATCGCACACATCCATGCCCGAGGCAGGATTCGAACCTGGGACCGTAGCGGTCGCTCGGCTCCAGACTGTAGCGCCCAGAACCGCACGGCCACTCCGGCCGGCCACAAAGGTATGACTAAGGGTTGGATGCCGTTGAAGTCCTGTTACATTGATGGCAAGACAAATATTCGCAAATCACCTCTATTGCCTCAAAAAACAATTGCATCTTAAATATCGAAGGACCGACGACCACACTGTCACAGCGCGTTGAAATACAGCAACTTTGGCAGATGAAAATTTGTGACCGACTGGGCTTAGAACCCAGACCTCCTGCTTTAAGGCCGGCCGCGGTGGTCTAGCGGTTCTAGGCGCGCAGTCCGGAACCGCGCGACTGCTACGGTCGCAGGTTCGAATCCTGCCTCGGGCATGGATGTGTGTGATGTTCTTAGGTTAGTTAGGTTTAAGTAGTTCTAAGTTCTAGGGGACTGATGACCACAGATGTTAAGTTCCATAGTGCTCAGAACCATTTGAACCATTTTTTGAACCAAAATTTAAGTAGTAATTTAGGTAAAAGAAATTACATATTGCCGCCTCCAATGGCGTGCGTTCCTTGTAGAACATAACTTATAACAATGTAAAGGGTGACGTAAAAATACATAACAAACATTCATTCAGAAATATATTCACATTTTAATTTATTATGCACTGGATGCATATGAGGTCTGTAAGGAAGCCATATATTTTTCAACAAATAAAAGAAGTTTCGGATCCGGTGGGGTTTTGCCAAATTAGAACAGTTCTGATTTTAGATCCAACGTAAAAGAATATTCCAGGAATAAAAAAAGTGAAAGATTAGTATTCCTCTTCTAATGAATAAAACTGCCCACCTCTTTGTAGCCCACATAAAGCAATAGATAAAAAATTTAAAACCATTCCTTATATTTGTTATTCTTCTTCAGCTTAAAATGTTTTATTGCAATATAGAACATGTACTCTACTAAGTTTTGTTTGTTATGACGTAAAACACAAACTGTCCCAGAAGCCACGAATAACTGTTATTCTTTGCGGACAGGTAACATTTCCAGTCGGGTTGTAAAGCTTCAGTTATCGGTATTTGACTTTCTGCGGTTCTATTGACAGTGCTAATTTCTTCCTAGTCCAGTTCCAAATTCTGATTCTATTTTCACATGAGAAGATGTGCGCTACAGTTTCTACAAGCCGTCATTTGTCGCCGTATGGAGATGGTCTCAATTTGATTTTCTATAATCGTTCCGCTGTGGGTATGGTTTCGTTTACAAAGTCGCACCATACGGCACTTACTCTAGTTGGTATAATTTTATTGTTGATTTTTTCCAGACGTTCATCCAGTTTTTTGTAGGTTAAGTTACCGGAATTGGTTTGTGAAGACGATGTCTGGTAATATAACGATAAACGGTTCTAGTGTTGGTTTGTGCTCGTGGAAGTCTTATACAGCTCCAATCGCCATAGTACTTTCGGACGTAATCTAGGCTGGCGTGCTACATTAACAGGAGCGTTCCTACCCCAGGATCTAACGAGAGGAACAGAAGTTTCGTGATGCCTGTCTTAGTGGCGTGTATTAGTTTAAAAGCACGTCTTTAATTCCAAGTCCTTCGTTTTGCCTCTGCAAAGTTGCCGTGTCGAAGGATACTTTGATGATATTTTGTTTCCACACATACCAAGAGGCTACAGCTTATATTTTTATGTACAGTGCCCTGCAGTATCGGTAAGACTGTTCCGACGTAATATATTTTTCTAAGTATGTATGTATTTATAACCTGAACTTTGTGCAGTCGGTATAACGATCGCATGTCATGGTCCTTCAACAAGGTTCTGATGACATTAAGTTTCCGCTCCCAATTGTTCATGGCCATGCGCTTGGGATTCGCTCTTAACTACAATCCGAGCTGGAGTCTCTCTTCAGTTACATCTAACCAGTGCGCACCTATTGCACTATTGTAAGAACCGAGATGCAGTATTCTGGTATTAAAATTTTGTAAATGCGGGTTCGAATCTGGTCAGGCACAAATTTTCATCTGACGCTGTTGTTCTATTTTAATGCCCATGACAGCCTGGACATCTGTCCTTCAATCTTTAATTGATTAAGAAGTCTGTCTATTTCGATTCGCAGTGTCTGTTTTTTCGGAAATGTCCTAAGAACAGACACACAGCCGGCCGCGGTGGTCTAGTGGTTCTAGGCGCGCAGTCCGGAACCGCGGGACTGCTACGGTCGCAGGTTCGAATCCTGCCTCGGGCATAGATGTGTGTGAAGTCCTTAGGCTAGTTAGGTTTAAGTAGTTCTAAGTTCTAGGGGACTGATGACCACAGATGTTAAGTTCCATAGTGCTCGAGCCAACAGACACACACACACACACACACACACACACACACACACACACACACACACATTTGTATCATAAGTGCTATTCGGAAAACGTTTGGCAACTCAGTGATGGTGCCGGACTGGAGCTGCATCAACCCACTCATTTCACTAGATATAGTTGTAATTTTCTGAACAATTCCTGTTTAATAAGTGACAGCGACAGTGTCTACCATCGTTTACTTTGTCGGAAACCTGCTTCTCTCTGCCCTAGCCTATACTGTAGCAATGAGTGATTGCTCACATTCTTAATCCCTCACTGGTCGTGCTACTGCAGCTGTAGCCAAAGATTCAAATCCCGCTGGAAAAGTATGTTTCAAGTCAGATGGTTTTGCTCCTCCCTTACTGTCATTGAAAACGATCGCAACGGAATTAAGTATAGGTATTCTATGAAACCCTTGAGTTCATACTGCGGTGCTGTGAAGGTGAAAAAGTAGTTTTCACAATTATCAGATGACAGATGGAATTTGTCAGATTCCACTATTTATGATTGCATCATTAACTGTTGGTTCACAGGCGCTTTTCTGCCGCTTATTGTAACTGTTATTTGTATGTTAGAGCTGGAAGAATAGAAACATCAAATTTTCGCCATATGGAATGTTCGAATTCACCTTAAGTCTTCACGTTTCGAGCAAAGGCAGAATATCCGTCAGGAAAGCTGACAACAATAAGCCAGGCCATGCCTGTCTTCTGGTGGATGTGCCAATGACAGTGATCTCAATAACAATATTGTACAGCAAAGAGGCATTGCCAACTCAACCACTGGAGAAGCTCCAAAATTGTGAATCGCGTCTGGTGAATAAGCTTTCAACGTTTCGATCCGATTAAGACAGTAAAACACAAATAATTGTCGCAGTTATTAATATATGACATTTAGTTTGCATTCAGTGCATCGATGTATTACAAGTAACTGCACTCTAGCCTCTAAACCTAGTTACAGAAATGCGAATAAGACTCATGGGCATATAATGAGGATCTTGCGGCCCTTGCCACCCGCAACTTTGAGATGAAGCTGAAGTCACTTCCGAGGTCACTCACACAACACATCAGCTGGTATCCTTCCTGGCACTGTAACTGAAACTTGGCAACAGCGCAGAATATGTTTGGCAACTCTGTGACCGACGAGTTACTTCCTTGATGGCACAGAACTATCCTGCTAAATTCACTTGATATTATCGTGTCATTTCAATTGAATACTGCAAGTGATTTTCTCTTGAGACGTGACATAAGGATATCAGTTAATGCTTTTGAGTCAACGAAAGTGGTTCCACACGGGAAACACAGCTACTCTCGTCTCTTATGTTGCGATTTATTTGCCATAGCGGCTACTGAGCCAGTAAGTACGTAAAAGACACGTACCTGTTCGCTAGCTCGTAGGTAACGTGCTTGCCTGTCAGGTGCACGCTGCCTTTGTTCGCCATTCGAGACTTGCGGAAAGCAAGATTTTTAATTCTTTTGTAGCAGAACTACAAGCAGGCAGATACAAATTCAATGAGGGAATGGTAAGACAACGCTCTAGCAAAATTCGTCTTGCTACTTTTAGTAATCCTTAGTGTCAAAGCGAAAAACCTTACGGTACTGCCAAATTCATAATGCCACTTTCATTTTCTGCCAACATACTTTTTTGTTTTTGTGAATACGTAATTTTATCTATGAACTGCCATATTATCATAATACTTACGAAGCAAATCATGTGAGGTAACACTTAACCAACTTGTCAGGAAGGTGGAAAAAGCACTACCCTTTCTGGATGCTCTCTGTATCTTCCTGGATGTCGAGGGGGTTCTAGTAATACGACCTTCGAGTAAATGGTTAGAGATGAAGAACCTAGTGGTGAATGAACTCATAGATGAGCTGAATGCAGGAGACTACTCTTGAAAAGAATAAGTAGACGATTTATTCACAATAAGACTTAGAAAATTTGATAGTATTGTTAAACCTGTGTGCACTGAACATTGTGAAAAAGTATTTAAAGACAAGTTGCACGAAAACTGGTGTAGTATTATTTATGGGGAAGCATGTCCAGCACATATACTGAAAAATTATGTTTCTCGATGAAACTTTAGAGAGGGTTGTAGTGTATCTAGAGGTAGCCCTGGATGGAAAACTATTATGAACACCTCACATAAAGAATATATTCCACTGCGAAAGATAATCTTATAAGCACTAGAAGCTGCTGTAGGGTAAACTGGGGTCTAAACCCAGTACGTACTGGATATACACCTCTGCAAAAATACCAATGATAATTTATTGTCATATAATATGAACACAGTCGAACAGAAGGTGCTGTAGGGTAAACTGGGGTCTAAACCCAGTACGTGCTGGATATACACCTCTGCAAAAATACCAATGATAATTTATTGTCATATAATATGAACACAGTCGAACAGAAGGTGCTGTAGGGTAAACTGGGGTCTAAACCCAGTACGTACTGGATGTACACCTCTGCAAAAATACCAATGACAATTTATTGTCATATAATATGAACACAGTCGAACAGAAGGTGCTGTAGGGTAAACTGGGGTCTAAACCCAGTATGTACTGGATATACACCTCTGCAAAAATACCAATGATAATTTATTGTCATATAATATGAACACAGTCGAACAGAAGGTGCTGTAGGGTAAACTGGGGTCTAAACCCAGTACGTACTGGATGTACACCTCTGCAAAAATACCAATGATAATTTATTGTCATATAATATGAACACAGTCGAACAGAAGGTGCTGTAGGGTAAACTGGGGTCTAAACCCAGTACGTACTGGATATACACCTCTGCAAAAATACCAATGATAATTTATTGTCATATAATATGAACACAGTCGAACAGAAGGTGCTGCAGGGCAAACTGGGGTCTAAACCCAGTACGTACTGGATATACACCTTTGCAGAAATACCAATAATAATTTATTGTCATATAATATGAACACTGTCGAACAGAAGGTGCTGTAGGGTAAACTGGGGTCTAAACCCAGTACGTACTGGATGTACACCTCTGCAAAAATACCAATGATAATTTATTGTCATATAATATGAACACAGTCGAACAGAAGGTGCTGTAGGGTAAACTGGGGTCTAAACCCAGTACGTACTGGATATACACATCTGCAAAAATACCAATGATGATTTATTGTCATATAATATGAACACAGTCGAACAGAAGGTGGTTGCTAGGGAGTCTGGCAAAGTGCAGAGACTGGCCTGCTTTCAAAAACAGACGGAATTAGCAGGACATCCACTCTTGGGATGGATATTAGGCTAGACATGCCTGCCTTACACCTGTGGCTTAAAATGGAGGCCGCAGCAGGGACATAAAGGCTAAAAATTGTAAATAACTGGATATAGTTAGAATATACGGAATCCAAATCAGTATGGCGATGGCTGGGGAAATGCCGACTAACTATACAACAACTTCTAACTGTTTCAATAAACCGTGCCATGTAACAGTTGGAAGCAGGGAGCAGTGGAAGAACGAACCACTACACCGTTCAGGAGACATAATATAGTGGTATACTGACAGGTCGAAAACAGATGAAATCACCGGGTCTGGTGTACTGCCTAGAATCTCCTTAGGGAAGATGGCCACAGTATTACATAGTATCTTCTGTTAGCATGTGCACGGAGGAGAATTAGAGTAGACCCTACAAAAATCGTAGCATCTACTTTTATTCAGACAGCCAAGCAGCTCTGAAATCTCTATCAGCCCGTACAACTAGATCGAAGGTCGTTGCAGAATGCCATGAAGCATTTTCTGTCGGACATGTCCGAAAGAACAGACACCACACATATATCCATATACAGAGTGTTTCAGGAGGAATATTAGATATTTTAGCAGGTGGTAGTACAGACGAAATGCATAAAAAATTCCATATAAATGCGTCCACTTTTTATTGTGTACAGAGATACAGCTGTTAGTACGTAACCATAACAAACTCAAAGCAAAGGCAACGGGGACATTCAAAGATGATTTTCAAAAATTCCCCCACCAACTACAATGCGCATTTGACTTCTCTTGATGACACCACGTGTAGGTCGTCTTTGCGTTCTTTTATGAGGGCTGCACTATTCATAATCCGAACGATCAAATCGGCTCTTGGGTTTACTTTTTCTTTGTAGACTTCGCCTTTAACCATCCCCGCAGGCAAAAATCGAAAGAGATAAGGTCCGGAGACCGTGAAGGCCAAGAAATGTGCCCATATCTAATGATCCATCTTCCAGGAAATGTTAGATTTGGATAATGTGTCACCTGACGACTAGAATGTGGAGGAGCCCCGTCATGCTGGAGGAACATACGCATTATTGTAGCCAAATGAACCTCTTCCAATGACGCTGGAAGCTCATTTTCAAGGAAGTGTAGACAACTGGGACCTGTAAGGGCCAACATACGAAACGAAAATGCATTGAACCCAGCTATCTGTGTGTTCAATAAAAATTGGACGCATGTTATATGTCATTATTTCAACAATTTGTCTATACTACCATTTCCTAAAATATTTACTATACCTCCTGAAACATCGTGTATAATTATTTGGGTCTCCACGGGTCATCGAAAGTTTTCAGTGCTAGACGCACGACATCGTCCGACCATCGCGGGAATACAGTGTGGACGCAAGCTAGTGGAACAATGGCCGGGGGGTACCGCGCATGTGGTGTGCGGCAAAAATGGGAATTCGCGTCTGACGAGAAGCGTGTGTCGATAGGTGCTGCTGAGAGGTTGACTGCTGTGTCATCATAGTGTCCACCGTCGGAGGTTCGAATCCTCCCTCCGGCATGGGTGTGTGTGTTGTCCATAGCGTAGGTTAGTTTAAGTTAGATTAAGTAACGTGTAAGCTTAGGGACCGATGACCTAAGCAGCTTGGTCTCATAAGTTCTTACCACAAAATTACAAAATTTTAATAATAAAATACTGCATCTCGGCTCTTAAAATAGTGCAATAGATGCGGACTGGTTAGATGTAACTGAAGAGTCTCCAACCACGACTGTGGGTAAGAGCGAATCCCAAGCGCATGGCCACTAACAACTGGGAGCGGAATGTCATCCGAAACTTTTTGAAGGACCACGACACGACCGGATCTTCGACACCTGCCCTCTTTGCAACCGCCTACCTGGTGCTGAAAGCCTCATCAAAAATTAAAAAAATAATAATGCAGTGATCAGAACGTCTGTCTAGTAAGCAGGAGGTCTGGGTTCGAAACCCAGTCGGTCACAAATTTTCATCTGCCAAAGTTGCTGTATTTCAACGCGCTGTGACAGTGTGGTCGTCGGTCCTTCGATATTTAAGATGCAATTGTTTTTTGAGGCAATAGAAGTGATTTGCGAATATTTCTCTTGCCATCAATGTAACAGGACTTCAACGGCATCCAACCCTTAGTCATACCTTTGTGGCCGGCCGGAGTGGCCGTGCGGTTCTGGGCGCTACAGTCTGGAGCCGAGCGACCGCTACGGTCCCAGGTTCGTATCCTGCCTCGGGCATGGTTATGTGCGATGTCCTTAGTTTAGTTAGGTTTAATTAGTTCAAAGTACTAGGCGACTGATGTCCTCAGAAGTTAAGTCGCATAGTGCTCAGAGCCATTTGCACCATACCTTTGTGCCGGCGCTAACCGATGTCATATACATGCGAATTAGATTGTAGTTCATATTTAGTCAAATAACGAATGGTCAGTATACAAGTATGCAAGCCGGGGTGGCCGAGCGGTTCCAGGCGCTACAGTCTGGAACCGCGCGACCGCTACGGTCGCAGGTTCGAATCCTGTCTCGGGCATGGATGTGTCTGATGTCCTTAGGTTAGTTAGGTTTAAGTAGTTCTAAGTTCTAGCGGACTGATAACCTCAGAAGTTAACTCCCATAGTGCTCAGAGCCATTTGAACCATTTCTTAAGTATACGAGTATTTACGAACAGTAGAATGCAGGATTGGCCCCAAATGGATCTGAGCACTATGGGACTTAAAATCTGTGGTCATCAGTCCCCTAGAACTTAGAACTACTTAAACCTAACTAACCTAAGGGCATCACGTGTGTGATGACCGAGGCAGGATTCGAACCTGCGACCGAAGCAGTCGCGCGGACAAGCAGGATTGCAGCGAACTGATCACTTAACCAAGTGCAACATGGAGTACTTGTGTAATGAGTCATTCCAGCTGCATAGCTGAGGGTAAGATTAGTTAAGCATTTCGTTGCAGAATTAATGTAATACCAGCACGATAAGCTCTGCAGTCATACTGTATTAGGAGCCCGCGATTGGAGTACTATGTTCGTTTAATCGGATTACTCAAGCTGAGGCCAAATAAAGACAAGCGATGACGCCACATCACAATCTTTACTTAAGTAGGTAGTCAGCGCTAAGCCGGCCAGGGTGACCGAGCGGTTCTAGGCACTACAGTCTGGAACCGCACGACCGCTTCGGTCGCAGGTTCGAATCCTGCCTCGGACATGGATGTGTGTGATGTCCTTAGGTTATTTAGGTTTAATTAGTACTAAGTTCTATGGGACTGATGACCTTAGAAGTTAAGTCCAATAGTGCTCAGAGCCATTTGAACCATTTTGAGTCAGCGCTAAATTATGTACGCCACCATTAACGTTACTGTATGCAGCTTGACAGCATAACACCACCACAACTACTGACAACCTGAACCATTATCATCACGCAGTTGTGACTCTCAGTGATTACAGGTTGCTGATGTTTGTCAAGAATAGCGGAAAGCGCCTCTGAAGTTCCATTTGCATTACGACCAAGACGGAGAGAATGCTTAATAACAGTAATAGGTCACCCAGCGAAGAGAAGATTCCACGTATTGTCTCAAGTTCTTGCAGTCTGATATTAATGCAGTTCCGATACTTTCACACTAACGGGTTCTTTTGGCTATCGAGATACTCATATGGGAATCATAAAAGTGTAATTGCTAGAACGCTCAACTACCTTAATAACACCTCATTCTGGATTGAATACGACTCGGAAAGCGACGTTAATTTGACGTTTTCATCATCTCCTGACGTCTCACTGAATGAGGTCTGAAGTGCACGCACAGTTGTGTTGCCTGCCGCAAGGATTCTGTGAAGTGTTGTGGCAGCTGGCAGTCATTGCTGAATACACACATGTGCAAATATCCTCACTGCTCTAGCGGAACTCGTCTTTGTTGCATTTTTTCCATAGCGTAATTATCACAATAACATAAGGCTTGTTCTGCTGAAGAACTTGATTCCCACAAGTCCTTAAATAAGAATCTCCTAGCGGGAGTAATACATGAAAGGAAACAGACTGTTGGACAATAGAATGGACAGCTCCCTGCTTTTGGCGTTTCCGATAGCGCCTACGATAGGAATCTGGTGTCATATTATGCTTCAGAACTCTAAACTACTAATTTTAATAGTATTGACTCAGATTGTGCGTTAACACGAAAACACACACACACACACACACACACACACACACACACACACAAACAGTCATTCATTCCAGTGAGGGAGACAAGTACTGTGTGTTGAACAACACATGCTCCAGTCAGTTCCTCAAAAAATGGTTCAAATGGCTCTGAGCACTATGGGACTCAACTGCTGAGGTCATTAGTCCCCTAGAACCTAGAACTAGTTAAGCCTAGCTAACCTAAGGACAGCACAAACATCCATGCCCGAGGCAGGATTCGAACCTGCGACCGTAGCGGTCTTGCGGTTCCAGACTGCAGCGCCTTTAACCGTCAGTTCCTCAGTTGGCGTCGAGTGGGTGAGATTGTTCAATTACATTACATTGCAAGAATTGGAAGGAGGGGACTGAAAGTAAATGGACTTGTTGTATGCTAAAGAGCTGCGACAAAGCAAAGCTTGACCGATTATCAGATAATTGTCCACACGGGTTTTGTGGACGAGTATACTTTTAGTAACCAACCCACCCACGATCATTACGTAAGATTTCTCGAGGGCGTAGGGGAATTTATTTCATTAAGTCGTCGACAGTGTAGTGTGATGGTTTACTTCCCACCATACGTTTTCTATATTCGTCCAAAGGTCGCTTGCATTTGTAGGGACATATGGCCATGACTTTGTTATTTAAATAACGTATTTGTAATAAGCACATTGGATTATTATTTTCCACAGTGTTTAAGAATTCAGGCCCTGTCATAGATAAGTGATCTGGATTCAACAGTCCGATTAAGAATGTGGTTCACCCAGTCTATCATATCATGAGAGTTGTAGTCGGATATCCAAATTAAGATTGACTGGCTGAATCCGATTAGGACGATCTTGTATCGAAATGAAATTACCGAAATCGAATAATTTGAACGTCTGTATTGCAACAATGCTGCGCACATAAATTCCTATGATGGAGTAACAGCTAGCAACTGTCTAAGAAAAAGTGAGAAATATGTCGAGTAGCAGCAATGTAACGTAATTATAACCTATATTCATCTGATGGAAAAATGGAATCGAACAATACACATCTATTTCAGTGGTGGGAAGATACTCCGTATCATATTTGCTGATGATATAATGACAATGATAATAATAATAAAAATCCCGTGTGGCCGAAAGGGAAAGCCCTCCCCCATGTGGGTGGTACCGAGGAAATCAAATACTTGGGATGAACCAAATACTAACACAGTCCTGGACGGTTACTCAATCCGTTGAACCCAAAATCCAGACACATCTGATTGAAAATCACCGCTACTCTGGTCACCGTCTGTTATCTCAATAAGCTTGGCTGAAAATATTTGCTTCCAAAGGCTTCAACACCCTCTGGTCCTGTCTGGTCCCGGTATCACCCAGGCCAAACCAATGAAACACAAGAAAACATGAACTATGCAAGCAAAGGTAACTTTACCCCAGGTGGTACACAACCTGGCCACCGATAGGCGGCAGTTGGATTTTCGCACTCTGGGGAGTCCAGGTTAGCGCGGCATGGAATATCGAAGATCTTTGGTAAATTTCCCTACAAGCAGAAAACATTCATTTAAAAACTAAACATCGATACATTGATCCAAACAAGAAACCTCAATAATCTCACAAAAGAAAACGACCGCCAAAAAATTCTCATCCTTGCTCTTCAAGAACCACGATTAATTGATAATTAAAACTTGCATTACGGAAACCATTGCATCTTCAAGAGAAAAATACAACAAAAGGTAGCGAAAGGCGTACCAATCTTCGGCACTGCATTTCTCGATCTATCATCAACTCTGTCAAAGAAATCGCATCCATCAACAATCGACTTATGACTATGCTCATTCAGAGCCCCTATAAAAGATATTCACTCGAAAACACTATGAGCAAAATTCACCAAGATGACGTGAAAATACTAATGGGAGACTTCAACTCTCTATTTGGGACAGAAAAAACCTGTAGAAAAATCATTGGTACAAATTCAACACACCGAAACGCTTAGACCAACGGCACACGTCTGACTGACATTTGCCAACAATTCAACCACAAAAGAATGTCTTCCCACTTTAGGAAGTAGCCTGTTCCCAAGAAACATGTTTGGCCACCAGGTGCAAGCTGCTTTCGTTCGCCTTTCGAGACTCGCTGAAAGCCAGATTTTTAATTCTTTTGTAGCTTAGCTTCAAGCAGGCAGATACAAACGCAATAAGGGAATCGTAAGACAGCGCTTAGCAAAATGCGCCTTGCTACTTTCCGTAACCCTTAGTGTCAGAGCGAAAACCTTACGGTACTGCCAAATTCATAATGACGACATATTTGTTGTTGTTGTGAATACGTAATTATATCTATGAAATGCCACATTTTCATAATAATTGCGAATGATACAGGAAATGAAGTAAATACAGATCTTTTCGAAGTCATAAGTCGGTAATGTCCTACTAATTCGTGTTAAAATAGGCTCAATCGTCTTACAGATACTTAATGCTTTATTAAGATAGTCTGCCGTCGTGATGTTTTTGTAGTATGCTGAATTTGATTTGTATTAGTACAGTGAATATTTTAATTGGATTTTCCATTAGTTTACTAAACGCAACAGTAATCATCAAAGAGAAATTAATCAGCAAAAGAATTTTCTTTCACGATGTCTAAAACGATCTGACAATGCTTAAGTTGTTTACAAATTCTACGCCAGTAGAAACCTACTGGTTCCAACGATATCATTATACCAGAGTAGTTTTAAGAGTATTTTCGTCTAGAAATGAATTGCGTTGACGGTTGATCGATCAAGAGCGGGAAAGGTAAAACTTTACGAATATATGACGAGAGGGACAAATGCTTGAGAGAGGACTTCTCTATCGATACAAGTGCCTGATAGACGACTTTAATTTCAGTCTCCTGGATAGTTTTGTTTCTCAAATCAAGAAGTGCGTTATCATGCAGTAGCACATGTGATGTAGTTGTGTTGCTCGATTTTCTTACGCTGAGACCGGAAGGTGTCTCAGTTGTTGGCAACAAATTCCAGCTGTGTTGCACACAGCCCTTGGGGCAGAATTCGTAGCCCAAAACACACTTTTGGAGCTATCAGAGGTAAAATATTATGTTCACACTACTCTTTGCTCGAGTTTATGTCTTTTGGAGGGGCTCAGCCTTTCATTTCTTCTTAGGAAGTTAACGATAAAGGCATCATAACACGTCACCAGTAACAGTACTGCATACGAATGCTCAATGAGCGACCTGATGACGTTCAATAATAGTCACTCCGTTGACTTTTGTTGTTTCGAATTAGAGCATGCAGTACTCCTACACCAGACTTCTGAACTTTGCCTGTTGAATGCAAATGTCGCATGATGGTAAAATGGTGATCTATCACATATATCAGTAGTCGAGACTTCCTTAATGTGGAAAATCATTCATGTCAGAACGATCTTTGTTGAAACAAGAATGTCTTGTTCTAGTGTTTTTTCCCCAAAAGCACTCGCTCCACACACAATTCAAATCTTTCTAGCTGCCTCCTCTGCATTCACCCCTCTGTTATACCAAAAGTAAACGTTGTGTTGCAGATGTTACACCTATTTCCACTTGCGACTCAATTTTGCAATGATTAACCGTAGTTCATGATTTTCAAGTATGCAAAATCCAATGCTTAACTGCAAGATGACAACTAGAACTTCAGATTCGAAAATGACAGTTGATACATGCACTGACAGCGTGGCGCCGCGTTCACATGGGCGGCGCCGGATTTCAGGCGGCGCGGCGGGTGGCGTCTGGCCGGTGGCCGGTAGCCGCTGCAGCGCGAGGAAACGTTCGAGCGTTAGCTGTTATGATCGCGGCGTAGCCACGAGCTGTCTTGCGGAATTGTTTCTGGAATACTTGTTATTGCTGGTGGGTAGAATGTGAAGCGAATTATCTTCGATGTTCACTCAGACTCATAACTTTAGACCGACTGCGGCAAAAAAAAAATTAAATAAATAAATACAGTTGGACGCGAACAGGCGACTATAAGCTCAGAACTGACGACGCTTGCCACTAGACCACGGGCTCACATAGTCCGACAACGTCTCGGAAGTAGACAACACTTCCTCCTAACACTTCCGCATCTTACAGTGTTGCCAGATTGTGCGGATGGCCGGACTTAGAGTTGTCAGGGGCGGTCAGTTTTATTGGCCACCTTAAGTGAATGACTCGGACTTTGTCTCCGTGGCGGCCGGCCGGCGGTCAGTTTTATGGTCTAAGACTGTACATTACAACCATAAACTTGCTTGAATAAAGAATGGTGTGGCTTTATGGAGTTCTGTATATTTACATAAGAAGTCTAGGCCAGTTGGTCTGTTCTTTTTTTTTACGTAAGCGGGTGAGGTTAAGTAATATTGTTACATAGGGAGAACAATGAGCCTTCTCTCTCTGTGCTGATGATGTTGGCATTGTCTCGGATTATGACTGTTTTCATTCCCATGATATTGCTGCTCAGTTCCTTATGTACGATGGATGTTGGTTAATTCCCACCCCCCCCCCCCCCCTCCCTCTGCTCTTCTGGCACTCCACTGTAGTTAGTTTTGTGCTCCCCAATGCCGAGTGTAGACTTCCGATGTATTCATATCGTGCTAAGTACAACTTTTCGGGAACCGTGATCAGAAACTCCTGTAGTTTCATCAGTTCGTATTCTCAAATGCTATCATGCAAGTATCGATTCTTATCCCATTGCTTCTTAACACAATTCTTGACTGTGCCATCCTTATGTGTGTATGGGGCTGGTGTCAATGCTAGTGTCCACAGTGAACAGTCAATATTCCATTGTTTATTCCACGACCAGTATTTGCAGTATTTTCTACTTGTCTGCAATTTGCGCATGTGTCAAGCCATTTACTTCCCCATCTCACGATGATGGCTACTTTTCTGGAGACTAGAAATCTACTCTGTAGGAATCAGCATGGGTATCGAAAAAGACGTTCGTGTGAAACCCAGCTCGCGCTATTCGTCCACGACACTCAGAGGGCCATAGACATGGGTTCACAGGTAGATGCCGTGTTTCTTGACTTCCGCAAGGCGTTCGACACAGTTCCCCACAGCCGTTTAATGAACAAAGTAAGAGCATATGGACTATCAGACCAATTGTGTGACTGGATTGAAGAGTTCCTAGATAACAGAACGCAGCATGTCATTCTCAATGGAGAGAAGTCTTCCGAAGTAAGAATGATTTCAGGTGTGCCGCAAGGGAGTGTCGTAGGACCGTTGCTATTCACAATATACATATATGACCTTATGGATAACATCTGAAGTTCACTGAGACTTTTTGCGGATGATGCTGTGGTATATCGAGAGGTTGTAACAATGGAAAATTGTACTGAAATGCAGGAGGATCTGCAGCGAATTGACGCATGGTGCAGGGAATGGCAATTCAATCTCAATGTAGACAAGTGTAATGTGCTGCAAATACATAGAAAGATAGATCCCTTGTCATTTAGCTACAAAATAGCAGGTCAGCAACTGGAAGCAGTTAATTCCATAAATTATCTGGGAGTACGAATTAGGAGTGATTTAAAATGGAATGATCATATAGAAGTAATCATCGGTAAAGCAGACGCCAGACTGAGATTCATTGGAAGAATTCTAAGGAAATGCAATCTGAAGCCGGCCAATGTGGCCGAGCGGTTCTAGGCGCTTCAGTCTGGAACCGCGCGACCGCTACGGTCGCAGGTTCGAATCCTGCCTCGGGCATGGATGTGTGTGATGTCCTTAGGTTAGTTAGGTTTAAGTAGTTCTAAGTTCTAGGGGACTGACGACCTCAGCTGTTAAGTCCCATAGTGCTCAGAGCTATTTGAACCATTTTTTGAAATGCAGTCCGAAAACAAAGGAAGTAGGTTACAGTACGGTTGTTCGCCCACTGCTTGAATACTGCTCAGCAGTGTGGGATCCGTACCAGATACGGTTGATAGAAGAGATAGAGAAGATCAACGGAGAGCAGCGCGCTTCGTTACAGGATCATTTAGTAATCGCGAAAGCGTTACGGAGATGATAGATAAACTCCAGTGGAAGACTCTGCAGGAGAGACGCTCAGTAGCTCGGTACGGGCTTTAGTTAAAGTTTCGAGAACATACCTTCACAGAAGAGTCAAGCAGTATATTGCTCCCTCCTACGTATATATCGCGAAGAGACCATGAGGATAAAATCAGAGAGATTAGAGCCCACACAGAAGCATACCGACAATCCTTCTTTCCACGAACAATACGAGACTGGAATAGAAGGGAGAACCGATAGAGGTATTCAGGGTACCCTCCGCCACACACCGTCAGGTGGCTTGCGGAGTATGGATGTAGATGTAGATGTAGATAGATACCCAAATGTTTGGTGGGTGTTAGTATTTCAAATGGTTCAAATGGCTCTAAGCACGATGGGTCTTAACATCTGAGGTCATCAGTCCCCTAGACTTAGAACTACTTAAACCTAACTAACCTAAGGACATCACACACATCCACACCCGAGGCAGGATTCGAACCTGCGACCGTCGCAGCAGCGCGGTTCCGGACTGAAGCGCCTAGAACCGTACGGCCACAACGGTCGGCTGTTAGTATTTCCACCAAACCATTTGGACCACAGAAGTGTGGAAGAGGGGGTGTCCATTTTGGGTCGTATTTTAAAGATAATTTGTCGATGTACTTCGACCTGCATACATTCTGTACATGTCTTATCGTCCCAACCTGAGGGAAAAGTGTTTCCAAATTGTACAAAACCTCAACTGAGTTGGAGGTTAATTGGTTAGTTTAAGGAACTGATTTTTCCTCACTTACAAATAGATGGCATGCACAGTTTCGACATACCAGTGATCAGCAAGTTACATTTTCCTGTATAATTATTTTACCTTTCCTCTTGTATTCCTTGTGTTTTAATAGCCAGTTTTATAACACATGTCCATTTTTAGCTTATGTTAAAGGATGTGAGCTAGTGTGGTTGCGTGGATGGTAGTATGAGAGGTTGGGAGAGGGTGGACGTATTTGTGAAAGACTTTCTCTTCCTTCAGTTATACTATTTTAACCGCATTTGTACCTACTAGCCGGCCGGTGTGGCCGTGCGGTTAAAGGCGCTTCAGTCTGGAACCGCGTGACCGCTACGCTCGCAGGTTCGAATCCTGCCTCGGGCATGGATGTGTGTGATGTCCTTAGGTTAGTTAGGTTTAATTAGTTCTGAGTTCTAGGCGACTGATGACCTCAGAAGTTAAGTCGCATAGTGCTCAGAGCCATTTGAACCATTTTTTGTACCTACTAACATTCGAAAGGATGTTCCCATTCTCGCTGTTAAGCGCCGATGAAGCACAAACATACACACATTTGCAGCATATTACTTCATTCTAACTTATTTTACGCTAGGACTGACTTTACTGATGCTTGTTATTACTAGAACAACTGGATGCAACGGTACACTAACACCTTCACTGTGACTTTTCCTATGAATTACTGTCTGTAAACACTGTAGATATTCACAAGCACCTTCCAGCTAATAAGTTTGTTTTCGGCGTCGTGAGTCAGGTCATTATTTAAAGAACTGTGCAGTTAGTAACCGTTCGAACAGCTGGCGAAGGAAAGGGGGCACCGAGTGGGTTGTCATGCCTCCGAAGGCGTGCAACCGCATTGGAGCAGTCGGCGTCCTAAGGCTTCCCTTCATATGTGGACAACTGAGTCGGAAACAAATTTGTTGTTTGCTCGGTTCTGGGAGTAGGTACCTCTTTTTGGATTATCACTTGTATTTAAAGTGCCGGCGGATATGTAAGCTTCGTCTGTTAACGGAGCCCTGGCAGTGATGTCGAACTGCTAATGGACAGATATTACCTGTGGTGGGTCAGTTCAAGGGAAGATGACCTTTCATGAGTTGTCATGGCCGATTCAACTAAGAGTGGTGGAGAGAACGTGTACCAGAGCTATTTTGGTGTGTAATTTTATTCAATTTACGGATTTGATTCGTAATTACCAGGTAAGTCATTTGCAGTTACGTTCTGTCTGGGCAAACAGACATTTGGTAGCCGCCCAGGCAAGACAATTGTTGGAAGTGCTTGATTAAGTCCCTCATGTGTTGACGTAGAGAATTAGGTATAAAGTCCAGTTGACAAACGATATTCCTGTCCGTCAGGCACCGTACAGGCTCTCACCACCGAAAAGGAAGGTGCTAAGGGAATTAGTTGAAAAATATTACTGGATGGTGTGATCCGATCCTCGACTTCGTCGTACACATCCTCCATGTTATTGGTACCGAAGTGACAGGGATAGGGGTACCACTCGGTAGTGGTTTATCGGGTCCTCAATTAGATGGTAGAAATCGAATCTGTGCCGCTTCCAGCGCTTCACACACACTCATTTTACGTCGGTTTTCGGGGTCCGGTGATTAACAATGTCGGATTTGAAGCGAGCATACCACCAGATTCTGTTGACCAAATACTGTAAGCAGGCAACAGCTTTCTGTATCGATTGGAACCTATTTGAATTTACTTTGAATTTAACTGAATTTGGCCTGTCTACTTGGGCTGCGGTGTTATGGCGTCCATTGCGTAATGTGTTGGGCGACCTGAAATTTAGGTGTGTTTTTAACTACTTGTATACTGCCATTTGTATAGCTTCACTTTGAGGAACATTCGAGTCATCTGTGGAAAGTTCTGATACACTTCCGTGGCGCAAGATTGACGGTGAAGCCATCCTAGATCAGTCTATTGTGGCGTCTAATATCCTTTCTGAGCTACTTATAATCTGAGTACAAAGTCCTTATCGGTCCGGGGAGAATGAAAGATAAACAGAAGTTCTCCTAAGAACAAGAATGGGGTAGCGCGGTTCACCGGGATTGCAAATTTTCTTTGCAAATTCCCTCCATACTTCGGACAACCACCAGCTGACTAACCTATTAATTGCAAAAGTGCATTTTAAAAAGGGTGAGATGATCGTGACTCCCGAGTTGTCTGGATGAAACGTCATGTTCGCTTGGAAGTGACATCTAGCATTAAAAAAACACCGAGGATGATTAATATATATACACTACTACATTTACTCCCTAAGTACGTGTTTTGGGGTAGCAGGATAGCAGTGTCTTTACAAAACAGACGTAGGTTGATTGTTGAAATGCAACGGCCTTGCCGCATTGGATACCCCGGTTCCCGTCAGATCACCGAAGCTAAGTGCTGTCGGGCGTGCCCGGCACTTGGAAGGGTGACCATCCGGGCCACCATGTGCTGTTGCCATTTTTCGGAGTGACTCAGCCTCGTGATGCAAATTGAGGAGCTACTCGACCGAACAGTAGCGGCTCCGGTCACAGAAAACCATCGTAACGACCGGGACAGCGGTGTGCTGACCACACGCCCCTCCTATCTGCATCCTCAGCTAAGGAAGACACGGCGGTCGGATGGTCCCGATGGGCCTCTTTAATACAAAGATGTCATTACAGATCTACTATTGCAGTATGAAAAACGTCGAAATTAGAACGATGATTTGTGATATGCTGTATGTATCGGTTTACAACATTGTTCCCTACATGTCGTCATATTGAATTTGACTGATTGCTACGAACAACGTTATTCCAAAGCTCAAATGTGTCAAATGGACTTAAACCACTCCCTATTAAAGAAATTACTGCTTTAAGTTATGCATACGCAAAAGAAAATTGGAAATGGAAAAGAGAACTGAGCCAGATCGCTGGTCGATCATCAGCGATCGGCTTGTTATCTTTGGCGCGTCCCCGGGCATGAGCATCTTTGCGTTTTCGGCTGGGGCGCGCGGGACGGCGAGAGGTAGTCGGTTTGGGGCGGCCGGTGAGACTGGCGGATTGTGGCTCGGGCGTAAGCACATGTGTGATGTCTGTTACGCTGGGGCTGTTTGATAATCGTGAAACTCCTGTGGCGGGTACTGGTTGCCTGGAAGGCATTTCATATAAACTGTGCCAATCCTCGCAGTGAGAGGGGAGTCCAGTTGGTGTTGGCCTAGATGTTTGTTCAAATTGAGGTGCCTGTGTGAGAAGCACAGCGTGGGCCTGCTGGTTGCTTCGTCCTTCTGGCAGCCACCGCAAGCGGAAGTTCGGCCGGAATGTCTACAGATTGTGGTGAGCATAGTCTGAACAAGTTCTCGTAGGATGTGCTCCCAGCCTGACTGTTAGCCGGAGTTATTTGTGGGTGCTGACCACTTGTCTGTTACTGCTTCCAGGTGTCCTGTAAGATTTCATAGCAAAACAGTGTTTTTGTGGCATTCTGTGTTTCTGGCTCAGCCTCCATCTAGAAAGGGGAAAGATTTGTGCCTCAACTGAAATGGGGGGGGGGGAATCTTTTGGAATTCCTTAATGCTGTAATTTAAACATGTAAAAATAATTGTTCTTTCAGAGTAAGCGCCTGTTTCTTTGGGACACTGCAGTTCAAACAGGAGTGGCGTAATGTTAATGAGTATTTGTTATTCGTAAATGAAGTGTATTTAATGTCTTGCTGTTTTCTGGGGCACGCAGCTGTGATATTTAACTCATTTTGAAGTGTTCTGTCAGGTGAATGACTGCTCCCCACTTCGGTGTATTCTTTTGAGTACTATTGTAAAGTTTTTTTGGATATTTGTCAGTGGGCAGTATTGATTCAATTTTGTTTTCCTCTTTCTTTTTAATTACGGTGAATTGTTTAGTTTATCTGGTTATTGGCTTAACTCGCGCTTCACGCACTAGATCAGCTGATATTGAAATTGTTTTTTTTTTGTTTTGTTTTTTTTTTAAATTCCTGTTTAACGTGAGATAGATTTAAATGTAACTTCATTTATGTTATTTGAAATAAATGTGTTGGATTGACCTTAATGAATTATGTGCAATCGAAGTAAGGGACCCAGTCCTTCATTAGTGCTTAACAGTGGCGTGTGGTTCGGGTTGTGAGCCCCATGCTCGGACCAGAACAATACTTAGATACTTTCCCAAAACACAACGGAAGAATATAAACCGCTACTGCAAAAAAAACATGACCTTGCAGATGTGCATACAAGGTGTACATGTTGCTTTAAATACAGTGTCTGGAAATATCAGGATATGAATAGGGAACACATTGCCATTTAATGTAAGTACCAATGAAATGTTACTATTCGTTTGACTACTCACAGAAAACTATGGATCCATGGATTACTGTGTTCAAGTATACATGAAACGTTATTTTATAAACATCCTTTCATATTAGGACTCCCTTGAGAAGGATGTCTACATTGTATCTAAGTATGGTGGTTGAATTTTCTCATTTTGAGAGAACTGAAGGGTAATCTGTTTAACTGATAAAAGCCATTCAATATCCAAGAGCGCATAAAATATTTTTTTATATTTAAGACAACCGGTTTCAGCAGACTATGCTGTCACCTTCAGGTCTTAAACCTTTTGTTATAAAATGAACATGTTTTAGAACAAAAGATTTTAAGACCTGAAGGTGACATCATAGTCTGCTGAAACCGGTTGTCTCAAGGAATAAATATTTTATGCGCTCTTGGCTATTGAAGGGCTTGTAATAAATATGGTGCACTGGAGACTGTGAACTTAAATGTCGGGAATTCCATGGGCGGCAGTAGCGTATCGCAGAGGATGGATGGTTAGTACAGGCTTCTAGATGTAATTAAATGTAATTATTGCACATAAGTAGGCGAGAATGTCCATTACAGTTTGATTACGGTACTGGCGGAAACAGTAATACCAAAATAATACCTAGGAGTAATCATTCTAAAGAAAAATGACTACATAGGGAAATACAATTCAGCAGTGAAAGAAGAAGTGGCCGACAGAACTCTTATTTTTGAGTATTGCTCATCTCTTTGGAGCCATTATCAGGCTGGATCAGTAGAACATCCACAAGGTATGAGAGTGATCGTGTAGTTGGGACACTTGTGTGGCAGATGCCTCAACTGAGGTGTTGTGCATCTTGGTGAGGTTTTGTTGCTGAAAATATGGGAGGGGTATATTGTGGGCAATATATTACTTCTTCCCACACTCACTTTATGAATAACCACAGCTAAAATTTGCACCTCACTGTAGGGAGGTATGCAGGTGTTGTGTATCTGATTTTTGGTACAGACATAACATCGATTAGCAAAATTTTTCTGGAGCATTGGATTGGAGAAATTCTCTGTTATCCTTACTGCAAGATGGCTTTAACTGACCTTGGCTGCATATTAGAGGCTCTGATATGCAGTAGGACTTTGTAGTAAACTTAAGCAATTACTTCTAGGTTACTGTAACAGTGGGATGAGATATACGCTAGTCTACCCAAAGCCATCCACTCTCGAACAAAACGTGAGAAAAACGAGCAATACCTGTATTAAAATCTTCACAGATATCGTTACTTTGGTGTACTATCGTTAAGTGATGCAGACTTAGAAGTGTTGATTCCACTTTTCGTCCCACGTATACCACAGATAACAACACTTTGCTGAGTCGTTGGCGCAGATTTTAGTGGTTTTTCTGCCCTATACACATATTGAGGAGCAGGGTAAGGGGTTGTATAGCGTGTGGACAAATGTCTCTTATCTGTTTACTCTGACCTCAATGCGATATACACAACGGTGGCTGTAGAATTATCGCGAAGCCTACTAAAATTATCCCGCAAAGCGTCGGAACTATGCTGTCGTTCTTCCAAGGAATGCTATTTACTGAGGAGATGAGAAACCAGCCCAGGGCTTGGATGTTCGTACGTCCGTCCGAACAATTCTCAAGCTGACCTGTGTAACGGAGAAATGGTCGCAGACCCCGTGTGAGTAAGTAATGAGTTTGTTTATAAAGCAATGTTTCTTTGTACCACCGGCAATGATTTTTCTTATCTTAAGTATGGTGCTTCATTGACTGGTAGGCACAAAGGGCTCTGAGGACTGTGCGACTTAACTTCTGAAGTCATCAGTCGCCTAGAACTTATAACTAATTAAACCTAACTAACCTAAGGACATCACACACATCCATGCCCGAGGCAGGATTCGAACCTGCGACCGTAGCGGTCGCTCGGTTCCAGACTGTAGCGCCTAGAACCGCACGGCCACTCCGGCCGACTGGTAGGCACATCCCACAATTATACCCATTAGCGGATGTACGAATACTATTTATCGGGTAGTGAATGCACAATGTAGACTGCACGTCCATATAATGGAAGCAAATTCCCACACTGTAACAATTCTTATTCGGCCCTAAGTCGTAACTTAAGGTTTTTTAATAGTAAAAATAATTACTTTATATACTTTAATAGTTATTTAACTTAGATATTAATTTTGGAATAATTAGATTCCTGAGAACTTACAGGCTACAGCAGCTAAAGATGTGAAATTCTTCATTGTCCTTTTGTTGTAAACAGCGATGTAACCCTTTGTTTTGTCTGTCCACGTTCTTGTTCCTTGTGTGGTTGTGTGTAGCCCTGAGGAGCGATAATATCCATTGTTGTACTGGAAAAGTTCTGGTAAGTGGAAATATGTTGAAAAAGGAGAAAAGATTGGATTTTGTTTGACAAAGTTTCAACCTGCGAAAACATGTGACAGATTTTAATACTTTCAAATCTTAATGGAAGTGATTTAGTTAAAAAGGAAAAATAGTTATGAAACGTCCCCTTTTAAACAATTATACACGACTGTCCTTAAACTGACACACAATATTTTTAGTGCAACGCAATCTGACTTTCAAAAATCCCTACAAAAGAATGGCCCTGACTAACATTAAACTATACCTTTCAGAAATCACTTACCTCACAAAATTCTTCATTACTCGAACTACTGCAATACAGCGAGCGCCACTACTGCCAGCTAAATAAAAGATTCAAACTACAGAAGGCACTAACTACTGATAGGGATAGTTAGCAAATGAAAGATATTAATAGAGAACAAACAATGTATTTATCTTAATAGTCATAATATATATAGCAGTTCATGACAAATTACAAAACTCCGCCATCTCTCCCCCCACATCCACCACTGCTGGCGGCTCACCACCAACTGCGCAACGCTATGCGCTGTTCACATCCAGCTGCCGCTGCCCAACACTACAATGGCAGACAACAATGCGAACTGGACACAGACTGCACACAGCACAGCCAGTGATTCTCACACAGAGCGCTACGTGGCGTTACCAATAAGAAAACCTAAACAGCCTACTTACATAGCCCCCATGCTCCCCACAAAAAATTTTACAAATTGTTTTGGGCAGTGGCCAATAATGATTTGAAAAATTTTCATTATTACAATAACAAAGATATCAAATGCACACACTTATTGATACAATGTTGGTCAAAAGCTAAACTTTCTCACAGTCCATAAAGACAGTCATAATCGTTCATCACAGTAAAATAGCAGTGTTTTTCTAAAAGTCTGAGCAGTAAAAGAAAATGCACACGGAAGTAGTGGATTTCCATGCACTCTTGAAGAAGTAGTGTTGTCCTTCCAATGGAAAGGCAGTGCTGACTCTTGACATGCAGACAGATAATGGGCCACAACAGAGCAAACCCACAGCAGAGTCATTCGAAGTTTTGAAGAATATTGGTAGGTAGGTCATCACAGAGCATACCCATTGTAGTCCTGGTAGAGATTACGATATTGGTGGGCCACCAGAGGTGCAGACCCACTGTAGTCCTTGTAGAAATAATGGAATTGGTGGGTCATCAAAGATGCAGACCCACTGTAGTCCTTGTAGAGATAGCCAGCAGCCATCTGTTGTGACTGTGCAGGTGCACAATCACCATTGAAGAGTCTTGCGGAGAACATAGCAAGTCCATAAACCATCACTTGTGCACTCACAAAAAAAATTTTTTTTTAATTGTCCTTAGAACCAGCAATGCTGTTATCCAGTCCCTTGCTGAATTATTAACACATGTGCAAGCACTAACAGTCCCAACTTCTCACATATTGTCCATATACTATGACCAACAGAAATGTGTGCAGTGAAATGGAACTTACAAGTTGCTTAATTTGATGAACTGGTTTCAATTACAATTTTATAACATGAGAATACAATTACAAAGGTGCATAATACATCATTCAAGAACATAACAATACAGATAACATTTGTAGTACAGGCTTTACAAAAGAATCGAACTAACATATGCATCAGTGTTACAGGAATTATGACATAAGTAAATACATAAAAGGTCAGAATAACTTTTGAAACATCAACTTTACACATGAGCATTAAAACAGAACAGCAAAAATAATGTCTAAGCATATTTACAAGGTAAATAACATATTATTAATGCCAATTATATTTGAGGATAACAGTATTCCTCATCATAGTGAATGTAGCTTAGTATTAGAAGAAAAAAAATTCTATGAAACTACACAGAGACAGGAAGAAAACAAATACACAAGGGTACACAAACACATAGTGGGATAACACAAAAGGAAAGGACAGGGTTCGTTTTCAGTGTAACATTTGGTACTGCAGTCCAACCCAAAACTTCATTCCATAGATCTTTCGTCTTATTTCGATATTTGCTCCAGCCAAAAAACTCCTATCCAAGCATGCTTTCTGTATTTTTCTCGTATAACCTCTCAGTGCATTTCTTCAAATTCATCGCAACTCATTCTCTTATAGGCTACCCCCTCTCAAGCTAGATTAAATCTACTGAGCTCAGATATATGTACTAAGGGACGAGGCAATGCAGCAGCACATAACAAATTAACACAAACAGCAAGGACAAAAAAATTCAAATTTGCAAAGCAAGCTACAGTAAATCTAAATTACCAAGCAATTCAACATTACAACTAATATGAGGCAATGCACAGCAAACAAGAAAAATAAATCAGTAGTAAACTGGCTTAGCAGAGTAACACAAAGTCAAATTCAGTAACACTATGCCTGGCAAACAGCAGCAGAAAATGAAATAACTTATACCTAAACATGACAAAGCTCAAGCAGAAAGAATATTACACTAAAAATGGCCATGGCTAATACCTATGTCACATCTTAACACTATAGTGATGCATCACTGTAACTTGCTCTAGCAGACAAGTTACCAAGTCACTGACAAAAATTATGTATGCAATTCCTGTGAAGTGGAAATGTCTTTTTGTGCTCCCACATTTTTTTGGAGTACATCAATCATAAAGTTATTTTTTACTGGATCTGTAGGCATAAAATATCTATATTAGTACATCTATAAAATTTTATTTTAACCAATGCTGCAGTGCAGCTAGAAACTAGATATTAAACAAAATGAGCAATTTTATATATATATATAAAGCAACATATGAAACGTCATTCACTAGGCAAATGGCGTGTCCAAAGGCAAAAAATTCTCTCAACTAGAAAGACAATAGATGTAAAATGTTTCTCATCATTTCATTAGGCATTTTAGTAAATATCATAAATTAAGAGCTGCACAGTGTAATCATATGTTTTGAAGTTCGACCATGTGGTTTTTGCGATGCTTTCTACAACGGAACGTCAATAGCGAGGATAATGGCCTCCCTTTTTTTTTCTACCTGTACCTCTGAAAGGGGCACACGCTAATAGCTTTTTTTCCAGGCGACTGTCGCCCAGCTGGGTGCCCACAACGCATTACGTGCAGGTGGTCACTTAACTTTCTTACCGAAATATTTACGACACCAGTTTCCGCTACAGTGACAGTCTCATATAAAAATATTTCACAGGTCAAGAATTTGCGTTACAAATCCGAAGAAACAAAATCCTATTGATATAACAGTGGCCAAAAAATTTTTGTTGGCATTGTAATACATTCACGCATTTACATGCATTTCATAACTCTTAAAGTACGATTCTTGGTTTCCAACAACCTTTTTCACAAACCAGAGTCCCTAACCACTACTCATTATTCCTTACCTTATTCGTCAACACGTCTTCAATATTTCATCATAACAAATACGTAGCATAATCAAATAACTCATATAGCATCAGCTTACTGATCATAAACATACCGCAACAGCATAATACACATAGTCATCGTAATAATAACATCATAACACCTCAGTCAACTCTCAAAATCGTCGTAGCTTCCTCCAATAATTTCAAAACCTAAAAAAAATTCTCTGCTCGTGTCAAAAGTGTCAGCTGCCTCAAACGTACTTTAAAAATCGTGATCCCATACCAAATATATCATTCAAAGCTCTCATAATATCACAATGGGTCCGAAAAAATATGAACAGTTCACAAAGTACAGACAAAATACAATTTCGTAAGTGTGAAGTTACCCAACTGTGTAATTGCGTAAACATGTGTCAGTGATGTAGTAACAAAAGTTTATCTCTCAGTTAAATGATCAGATACCTGTGTAATTTGTGTGTTAGAGAAATATGGTACCGATGTGTAAAGTTGTATAAGCAAATACCATATTAGCTAGAGCTCCTTGTGCTTGCCAAACACATGGTACACAAAGTAGGCGTGTACCCCCCTGAGGATTAATGTAATTATACCCTCAGGTGTTACAAATTACAGCAATGGAATGAAATGTATCACGGAAAACCTTTGTATCATTGTACTTCAAATATCTTTAAAAAAATAAATGTTTTAAGTTCAAAATTAATCACTCAAATACGTGTACTGTAGCGCTAAACTGTGCGTCTTGTTGTAGGATAATCTCTGTGGAAGTGTAGTTATCGTCCTCCGAAAGCTAAGTTCTGCAGAAGTCAATGTACTTACCTCATGATAAACAAAAGTGAAATGCTTTGAGTATAGATATCTTAGTTATTATGCTTATTTCCGTGATGAAGAAAGTACTGTGCTGTAACGTATTGTTGTGCTACGGAAAAGGCTGTCTCATTATTGGTACACCACAAAAGTTACTACTAAAACATGTTTTACTTTCCAGAATAATGCAGAAAAACTGTGCAGATATAAAACAGAAACACTGAAAAAGCAGCATTGTAAATTGTCACTCATTAGTAGTGTCGTGATAAAATCGTGTAGTTATCACATAAACTCCAGAATGTATTTTCAAGTAAACCAAAATGTTGCATTAAAATCCCATTAGCAGTACCGGTACATGTTTGAAGTACGTAAGCCTGATAGTCGTTACGTAATCGTGCAACTAACAAGCAAGAATGTACACACACAATAACACTATATCGTCTGTTCTCAATAACAATGCATTCGTAATTTCTGTTTAAATAAGTTCTCTTGGTTCTTGACTGGATATTTAACTTCAAACATTGTTGCATGTTAACAGATTCTAAGTCTGACAAAGCATACTAGAAATGTGAAGCGAAAAATTTTATGGCAAAGACTAAGTTATAAAGCAGATTATCTTTCAATAAACGATTTTACATGTGAAATGTATTGCAATCTTTTACCCTTTCTAGTGTGCAGAGTTTCAGCTTCAACGAAATCATCGTGTGGTATATGTTGGTAAAGAATACTGGAATTTTTCTCAAGGTTAGCATCTATGCTATTTTTCTCTGGGCCAGATGGCGCACGCGGCTGCCTGCTGTATGAGTCATTGTCTGTCTCTCTGTTGGCGCGCGCCGTTATTGGGATTAGGAGACCTAACTTCTACAAATTCACTTTGACAAGAAGGCCCTACCCTGTTTAAATCCCGCCAGTTCTGATGCATTTCAGGTCTGTCGTTACGATCATATCGTCTGTCGTCATGTCGGTAGATTCCATAGTTTCTTTCTTGTCGGTCACGAGGTGGAGAATTTCTCCCTGAATCGTAACTGCGCGCTGGACCGTTGCGTCTAAAGTTATTCTGTCTCCCGTGATAATAATAGTTCTGGTTGCCAAATTGTCTGTTTCTATGATTGTCTCTGTCATATTCATTACCGCGGAGAGATGATCTTTCCCTGTAATTATTACTACTCTGCCAACGGTTGTCGTACGGGTGGTGTCTATTTTGGTCACGATTTGCGTTGTAAGAATAGACCTGTCGTGTCCAGTTATTGTTTCTGTCGTCACGGAATTGTGACGGATGTGACCTGTAGTGATTGTTTTCGTGTTTTCGCATCCCGCGACTGTCTGTGTCAATTTCTAATTCTTGTAAGAGTCCCTGAAAAGCTTCAATGTCGTCTTTGCAACGTCCTGCCAAAATAATATGTCGTAAATGTTCAGGTAATTTGATTAAGTAAATGCGGATGAGTTCTGAAAGGCTGTATGGGTTTGAAAGATATTGATTCTTATGCAACATGTCTTCAAAACATTTGACAAGACTGGAAAATTCAGATTGTTTAAAACGTTTCATCATTATGATGCTATGTTTTACTCGGTCTTGTGTAGTTTGAGACCAATATGCAGAGAGGAAGGCATGATAAAAATCTCCTTCACTGTGACAATCGTGAATGATCGATCGCATTCTTACAGCTGATTCATTCTCCAAGTAGCCACACATAAATTCTAACCTGTGCTCCAATGACCAGTTGGGAGGAAAACAATGAGAGAATTGATGGAGCCATGCTTGTGGATGAATGTCGTTGTCAGAATTCTTAAATGTTTTGAATTTATGTCTAGTAATGAACAGCTTATAGTCAAAATCATCATGTCGGCGAGTCGCATGTCGGTCATTGTTACGTCGTTTCGGCGGTTCCATCTCAAAATTCGGTGTACCTTGCCAATTTCTTTCATAATTTCCGAAGTGCCCTCTGTTATTATTTTGTGGCTGTTCCGTATTTCTATGTCCCTCTTCCCGTATTGGAGCGCGAGTGTCCTCTGAAATACGTAATTCTTGTATTACCTGTGTCAGCTGATCTTGTACTTCCCGGATTTCTCTTTGGTGTTGCGTATTAATTTGATTCAGATTTTGTTTCAGTTTCCTAATTTGTTCGCACTTCTCTGTGTCATTAAAGACTACCGGTTTTGTGTTATTCAGATTATCATCTACCTTCGTAGATAAATTATTTAGCTGATCCGAAAGTTCAACTACTTTCTCTGATAATGAACTAATTTCCTCCATGTGTCTTTCTGAACCAATTTTCAGAGTATCTACTGTGTCCGTTAAGTTTTCTTGAGTTTTTGCAAGTTGCGTAACCGAATCGGTAGATGCAACTGAGTCAATTTTAGCTTGCAGGGTCTCATGATTTTGATGAACAATAGTTTGCAGTTCTTTTATGGCTGCTTCGTGATTCTGTAATGTATTTTCATGCCGCGAAAAAATAGGTTGAAAATGCTCACAAATTTGTGTTTTTACGTCATTACAGACTTTTTGAAATTTCGATTCAATGTTATGTAACTCAGTAGTTAAATCTTCACGTGTTTGTTCAAGTGTGGTATCTAACTTTTGAAGATTTTGCTGTGTTTGTCTCTGATTTTGTTCCATTGTGTCTAACTTTTGCTGTGTTTGTCTCTGATTTTGTTCCATTGTGTCTAACTTTTGAAGATTTTGTTCCATTGTGTTTAATTTTTGTAGCCTTTGTCCCATTTGTTGCATTAACTGTAATAACAATGCACTGGTGTCTGAAACATGTTCCTCAGTGCTATTCGGCAATGCATTTGAACCGGCAATATTCGCAGTTTGAAAAGCAGAAAATGTGTCTTGACTTATACGAGAAAAGGGTGAGGACGCAAAACCTGAATCTACAGTATTTGCAAGATTGTGTCCCGTCATTTCGGATTCCTGAGGTAAGCTGTTGCCGACCGATCGATCGATAATGCTTCCCTGTTCACTAATTGTTTCACTGTCTACACCATTGTTTGCAGCCCGCTCCATTTCCCTATGTACAATTACCAAATTACTACTTTGAACATTAGTTAATTCATTGCTCGGTGGCGCTAACACACTGCTTTCGTCTTCACTGTCATTTCTCAGATTACTTTGGAGCCTAGTATTACGTTTTTCACACGCCATTATTGTCACAATATTTCGCACGATAACACAGAAAAACACAATTTGAAGAGAAACGATAAGAGAACACATTAACATAGCTCTGAAAATAATATCTCGTTAATTGCAAGCGCAGCTGCGAAATACTTGGTGCAAATCTACATGCATGCCACAACTGCTTTACTGTACAACAATGAAAGGCTGCAACTACAAAGGAGATTCTCTCTACAATTACGCGCTAGCAATAAACAAAATCTACGCTAATTACACCAACTACAAGAAAAAAATCAGAAGATTCCAGTGAAGTATCCTCGGCTAAGGGTCGACATATGAAACGTCCCCTTTTAAACAATTATACACGACTGTCCTTAAACTGACACACAATATTTTTAGCGCAACGCAATCTGACTTTCAAAAATCCCTACAAAAGAATGGCCCTGACTAACATCAAACTTTACCTTTCAGAAATCACTTACCTCACAAAAATCTTCATTACTCGAACTACTGCAATACAGCGAGCGCCACTACTGCCAGCTAAATAAAAGATTCAAACTGCGGAAGGCACTAGCTACTGATAGGGATAGTTAGCAAATGAAAGATATTAATAGAGAACAAACAATGTATTTACCTTAATAGTCATAATATATATAGCAGTTCATGACAAATTACAAAACTCCGCCATCTCTCTCCCCACATCCACCACTGCTGACGGCTCACCTCCACCTGCGCGACGCTACGCGCTGTTCACATCCAGCTGCCGCTGCCCAACACTTCAATGGCAGACAACAATGCAAACTGGACACAGACTGCACACAGCACAGCCAGTGATTCTCACACAGAGTGCTACGTAGCGTTACCAATAAGAAAACCTAAACAGCCTACTTACAGTTAATTTGAAACAGTTTGTGGACATTTAATGCAATGTCTTTATTTAACTGTAAGTATTCAATAATAATTAACTAGAAAATTTACGCTATACAATGTAGGCGAATTAAATTGCCGATTATCGCGTTCTTGTAATATCTCTGGCCAGCACTGTTTCCGACGATACTGAAACTTAGAAAATGAACGAAAACTCTTATTAAATCTGCTCAATAGCTGGAAGTGACTATATTTATCAGCTGTCAATGAGTTTATGATGGCTCTGACTACCCTTAAACATCGATACGGTTAGAATATTGGTTATTTATTGTGTAGTCTCCTGTGCGTGGTTATCGAAAAATTAACACGTCCCTGATAGATAAAGGCCAAGAATTAACAAAGCTCGACCACGCCTTCTCACACGCATCATGGATGAGACGCAACAGCATGTGCTCTTCTCCAATAAATTTTGTAAGTAGACTGGGCTGTTGCTTCTGGTCGTCGGCGTGAAGAAGAAGGAAGGTGAGTCCGATCCCGCTGTGGCCTGGGTGGAGGGCCAGAACAAAGGGCTGTATGTTGCTACCATCATTTGTTTATGTTTGTGTCTGGTAGTAGCCCTTGGCCATTCCCCACCTTTGCATAATGGTGGCACTGGACGCACTATTGAGAACCATTCTACACTGCATCTCCAGCCGACTCGGATGAGGAGGCATGCAGTGGTTACTAACTGAAACAGTGGTAATGGCTGTGGCGTGGCAAACTGGTCCCTCATGGTAGTTGCCCCAGACGGATGGTGCAGCGGTATCCACTAGAGGAGTGAGGAATTGGAGGCACCTACTGTAAGTCGCAAATTATGGCCATTAACATTACGCTAAAAGCGTCTGGTCATAAACATAACAAAAGAGCATAATTGCCCAATTTGTTGCTGCAGCTCCACAACACGACATGATTCAGATGTCTGGAGACACATATTCGCATTTTGTTTGTCTGGTACCGCGCGCCGCGGAATTTGAATCCGCGCCAGACGTCATGGACGTCGAAGCCCAATAGTGGTCTCTGCACTGTAAGCTGTGGCGGCGCGCGCCTCCTGGCCCGCTTTTAGTGTGGGGGTGCCACAGTGGAACACGTGGTCCCAGCAGCCAATAGCGGCGCCCCCGAGAGCGTACTTAAGCGCCGGCCACTCGCTCATCCAATCAGTCTACTGTCGCTTACGTCGGTATACACCTCGCTTGCGCTAGACTGCTTTCTTCCCGGTTCGTGTACGTGTTTGTTTCCTTGTGACTCTGTTGTTCGGTCTTGTCGTATTCGTTCTGTCCTACGTTGGTCGTGTCCGTCCTTTTCCGTTGTGTTGTTGTTCGCGGGCCTCTCCTTCCGTCACTGCTACCCCGCGACCGTCCTGGTCAGTTACAACAGTTTGTTTGTAAATAACGACGTAAATATCCCTGTCATATGCCAGTAGCAGCACAAATATGGGAAATTGTGTAAACGTGGGATATTATTGTAATTCAGTTGTGTATTCTGTGTGTGTATGTGTGTGTGTGTTTTGTAGCATACATATTTGTCTGGAAAAAAAATCCCCACTTGGAATTTTTTTGGATTTCCAAACAATATTCGGAAATCCAAAATTCTAAAGGTGGCAGGGGTAAAATACAGGGAGCGAAAGGCTATTTACAATTTGTACAGAAACCAGATGGCAGTTACAAGAGTCGAGGGACATGAAAGGGAAGCTGTGGTTGGGAAGGGAGTGAGACAGGGTTGGAGCCTATCCCCAATGTTATTCAATCTGTATATTGAGCAAGCAGTAAAGGAAACAAAAGAAAAATTCGGAGTAGGTACTAAAATCCACGGAGAAGAAATAAAAACTTTGAGGTTCGCCGATGTCATTGTAATTCTGACAGAGACAGAAAAGGACTTGGAAGAGCAGTTGAACGGAATGGACAGTGTCTTGAAAGGAGGATATAAGATGAACATCAACAAAAGCAAAACGAGGATAAAGGAATGTAGTCGAATTAAGTTGGGTGAAGCTGAGGGAATTAGATTAGGAAATGAGACACTTAAAGTAATAAAGGAGTTTTGCTATTTGGGGAGCAAAATAACTGATAATGGTCGAAGTAGAGAGGATATTAAATGTAGACTGGCAATGGCAAGGATAGTGTTTCTGAAGAAGAGAAAGTTTTTAACATCGAGTATAGATTTAAGCGTCAGGAAGTCGTTTCTGAAAGTATTTGTGTGGAGTGTAGCCATGTATGGAAGTGAAACATGACGATAAACAGTTTGGACAAGAAGAGAATAGAAGCTTTCGAAATGTCGTGCTACAGAAGAATGCTTAAGATTGGATGGGTAAATCACATAACAAATGAGGGAGGTATTGAATAGAATTGGGGAGAAGAGGAGTTCGTGGCACAACTTGACTAGAAGAAGGGATCGGTTGGTAGGACATGTTCTGAGGCATCAAGGGATCACAAATTTAGTATTGGAGGGCAGCATGGAGGGTAAAAATCGTAGAGGGAGACCAAGAAATGAATGCGCTAAGCAGATTCAGATGGACGTAGGTTGCAGTAAGTACTGGGAGATGAAGAAGTTTGCACAGGATAGAGTAGCATGGAGAGCTGCATCAAACCAGTCTCAGGACTGAAGATCACCACAACAACAACAACCAATATTCGGAAGTGTACTACAATCATATAGAGTCATAGTCCTGTAAGGCTGCCTAATAGTGACATCATGGTATGTATGTCATCGTTTTTAAAACATTAAAAGTGCAGAGACAAGTTGCTACAATTTTTTTTAAATTAATGCAATGTTGAGATTGTTAAACATTAAAAGTCTTGTCTTTACGACAATTTGTGCTGTGGCCGCCCACTTCATACATCGTAGCGCTTACTGATCGCCATCCCACTTCACGTCCAACCAACACAGGATGCCTGCACCACAGGGCGTATATTCACCAGGAAATCCTACGTCGTCTGTGTTGTCGAAACAAATATTTACCGGCGGCCACAACACAACACCAGGCCTCCGCCAACGGCCGCCAGGAACAGCTACCCGTTCGCGGAGCCTGCAGAACAGCTTCACCAGAGGCCGCAGCTAGCCCAGGAACTACTTTGATTCGCAAGGCACGTGATCGCAAATAGTTCCCGCAGATACCTCCGCCAACGGGCTTTATAAGGCAGCGTACTGAGGACAAAAGGCAGTTCGACGCACCGCTTGGAAGGTCACAGAGCTGTCGCCCCGCAATTGGGATCCAGTCTGTTGTTCTTTTGGAGATTGTAATATTGTTTCGTTTTGGTGAGTCCAATAAATTGTTTTCGGACCTGTTTTCCGCATTTCTATTCTGCTAGCGCAGCTGTTTCAATTTGGACGTGTCTGGGGATTACGATATTGAAATTAGCTGTTTGGAATACAGGGTGATTCTAAAGAAACTATACATTTCAGTGTTATAGTAACGGAATATCTGTTTCTTGCAGATACTACGACAGAATGCTAACCAAAGACGGACGAATCGCTGTTGTTTCTGCTCGTCTTCTGGAATGTATGAACGGGTGCGGACAGACTTTGCACGTCGATTCCGGGAAACAGGCCCAACCAGGCTTGCTATCAAGATCCTCGTCAATAAATTCGAGCATACCGGTAGGGTTGCAGATGAAGAACATCCAGGGCGGCCGGCCATAACGCCAGACACCGTGCGAAGTGTGCAGGATGCTATCAAACGTAGCCCTTCCGCATCTACCAGCAGACTTAGTAGGGAGCTTGGTATTCCTCAAACCACTGTATGGAGAGCTCTTCGTTACAAGCTGCACAAACGTGCGTACCACATCCAGGTCCTACATAAGCTTGAAGCGGAGGTCTACGCAGCCAGACAAGCGATGTGTCACGACCTGCTACAACCTGTGGAAAATGATAATTTGATGCAAAATGTCTTGGTCAGTGATGAAGCTACATTCCATACCTGTGGACATGTGAACAGACACAACTGCAGGATATGGGCAGACGAACAACCAAGTGTACTGCAGGAGTGGCAACGGGACACAGCAAAAGTGAACGTGGGGTTAGGGATAACGAGGTCAACAGTGTACAGGTCCTTCTTCTTTGCAGGACAAACCGTTACTGGAACCACATACTTAGAATGTTGGTACAGTTTTTGGAGCCCAGTTGATATCTGATGGGATTATGGATACTGTTGTTTTTCAACAGGATGGTGCACCACCCCATTTTGCCCTAATTGTTTGAGGTTATCTGAATCAAGCATTTCCCGGCAGATGGATTGGTCGTGCCTTTTCACGGATGTGGGCATCCCGCTCTCCTGACACCCTTAGACTTTTTTGCATGGGGGTTTATCAAGTCTAAGGCATACCAGATGAAGATCCGCAGCACTGAACACTTAACACAGCGGATTCGGGCCACTGAGATTACACCAGATATGCTTGGGCAGGTTTTTCGGTCTACAGAGGATCACTGGGGACTGTGCCTAGACATACAAGGTGGTCACATTGAAATGTACTGAAATTATGTCCTATTGTAACATAAGTTGCAGTGCCTTTACATATTGGTTACTAAAATTTGTTTGAGTACAAAATGTATAGTGACTTTAGAATCACCATGTACTGAGGCAAAATTACCCCAAAACTGTAACAAACTGCATCAGGAGTCTAAATAGTAACGGAAGGTGCAGGTGCTTGAAAGCAATAAAAAACTACTTACAGCAGCTGTATAGGAAAAATTTGCAAACTATGTGCTGTATAACACCAGTACTTGGCATGCCACATAGATATCACCCATTTGGTCTGGAGGGGTGCTGCTGATGCTCCATGGTGGTCGATCAATGTACAGAGCATGAATGTCGAGTTCATCTTATTGCGATGGCTGTCGTACCCGGATAAGTGGTAAGAGTAAGCTGCAACTAGTTTCGAAGGAACGGGGAAAATATCTTAGTAATTCACAACACAAAATTGGACTAAAGTAGCGAGGAATGGTAGGCAGATATTTTAAGTCACAAATTATGGCCATTAACATTAGCCTAAAAGCATCTGACCATAAACTGGACTTATATGAACGTAACTTAAGAGCATAATTTCCCAGTTTGTTTATATTAGGGTCAAAAGACGTCATTTTTGTCTCCGCATTATCTCTAGTTGCTTTGTGATTACTGTGGGTATTGTAATTCCATTTACATCTACGTGATTACTCTGCTATTCACAATAAAGTGCCTGGCAGAGGGTTCAATGAACCACCTTCATGCTGTCTCTCTACCGTTTCTCTCTCAAACGGCACGCTGGAAAAACGAGCACTTAAATTTTTCTGTGCGAGCCCTGATTTCTCTTGTTTTGTCGTGATGATCATTTCTCCCTTTGTAGGTGGGTGCAAACAGAATGTTTTCGCAATCGGAGGAGAAAACTGGTGATTGAAATTTCATGAGAAGATCCCGTCCCAACGAAAAACGCCTTTGTTTTAATGATTGCCACTCCAATTCACGTATCTTGTCTGTGACACTATCTCCCCTATTTCGCAATAATACAAGACGAGCTGCCCTTCTGTGTACTTTTTCGATGTCATCTGTCAGTTCCACCTGATGCGGATCCCACACCACACAGCAATACTCCAGAATAGGGCGGACAAGCGTCGTGTAAGCAGTCTCTTTGGTAGACCTGTTGCACCTTCAGAGTGTTCTGCCAATGAATCGCAGTCTTTGGTTTGCTCTACCCACAATGTTATTTGTAATTGTAATCCCTGAGTATTTAATTGAGTTTACAGCCTTCAGATTTGTGTGACTTATCGCATAATCAAAATTTTGCTGGTTTCTTTTAGTACTCGTGTGAATAACTTCACTCTTTTCTTTATTCAGGGTCAATTGCCACTTTTCGCACCATACAGATATCTTATCTAAATCATTTTGTAAGTCGTTTTCATCATATGATGTCTTTGCAAGACGGTAAATGACAGCATCATCTGCAAACAACCTAAGACGGCTACTCAGATTGTCTCCTATGTCGTTAATATAGATCAGGAACGACAGAGGCCCTATAACACTTCCTTGTGGAACGCCGGATATTACTTCTGTTTTACTCGATGACTTTCCGTCTATTACTACGAACTGTAACCTTTCTGACAGGAAATCATGAATTCAGCAGTCACACAACTGAGATGATATTCTGTAGGCACGCAGTTTGGTTAGAAGACGCTTGTGAGGAACGGTGTCGAAAGCCTTCTGGAAATCTAAAAATATGGAATCAATTTGACATTCCCTGTCGATAGCACTTATTACTTCTGAGTATAAAGAGCTAGTTGTGTTTCACAAGAACGATATTTTTTGAATCCGTGCTATGTGTCAATAAATCGTTTTCTTCGAGGTATTTCATAATGTTCGAATACAGTATATGTTATAAAACCCTACTGCAAATCGACGTTAGTGGTAGAGGCCTGTTATTCAGCGGATTACTTCTACTTCCCTTTTTGGGTATTGGTGTGACTTGAGCAATTGCCCAGTCTTTAGGTACGGATCTTCCTGTGAGCGAGTGGTTGTATATAATTATTAAATATGGAGCTATTTTATCAGCACACTCTGAGAGGAACCTGACTGGTATCTATGTAAACATAGGAAAATGTATGGTTTTGTCACCAAATGGGATTCGTTTTATTGAAATAAAACATCATTGGTGGCCTGTAACTAAAAACAGTTTGTTACGAAAGATGTCAACTTCTATTTACGGTATTTTACACTTGGTTTTTCGCTCACACCAGGAAATGTCGTCTGCTTGCACGTTTTTTGGGTTACCTCTTCGTCTGGCACTGCTGATTCTGGCCTAATCCCACACTGCTTTGCAGAAATATTTGTTGTTACACACAACACAATGTAGCACTACTGTTGTTTATTTCTGTCCTTCTGCCTAAGTATGTATCCTGCGTTTTGTGTAGTGTTACCATCTCTACCAGTAAATTTTCTTTGGCGTAAACCGTTCTTTTTTTCTCTTTTCCTTTTTTTGCTTACTGTTCTTCATCGTGAGCTGTTCCATTTAATTGTGTTACTGAGCTGGAGTCTCTAGTAAGACTGGTACGTTTCCAATATTGTACGGTTTATTACTTTGAAATATGTTCTTAAATGCTGCTAAATTCACTTTAACTTAAAGGCATCTGAATACTGTTTTCTAGCAACTGAAACTATTAATCAACACTGTGTTTTTGCGGACAAGACAAGAAAATTAAAAAAAATATATGAGCAAGAATGACAGAGAGTAGACTACCTAGAACGGCATTCAGCAGAACAATAGATGGAACGAGAGGAAGAGGGTGACCCAGAATCAGATGGCGGGATAACATTCTGGAGGACACAACTAGGATGGACAGCAACAGCAACTGGACAAACAGCGCATTGGATGGGCAGAAGTGGAAGAAGCTCATAGAGCAGGCGTGTGGTCGATAAGGCCCTTGCCACATACAAAGTAAAAATGTAAATGAGATCGCTTATCGCCGTCACCTGGTGATGTCAGGTCTTACAGAAAATCTTTTGTCTTACTTATTGCCGAGCATGTTCCACTACAGGAGATTTGCCCACTTCCCATTACCGACAGATGCCTCCGCGCTCCTCTGTTCTGTTTCTCTTCGTTGTTAATCCACGTACATCAGTCTACATCTACATGATATTTTTTATATTCCTACTCCCTAAAAAGGTTGACGAGAATCCAACTTTACATAGTCGTGAATCTCTTTTTTGGTTTTGTATACACGTCAAATAAAGATTTGCTACTGTGACCGTTACCGTACCAATTGGAAGGTCAATCCAGATGTTGTTTGCAAACATACACACAGTACCCGTCAGCGCTACCAGTGAGTAGAACGCCCCAATCGAATGGATTGCAGCATTTAAACTGAAGGCAAAGCAAAGGCTGCCACACACTAGAGACGTCTGTGGAACAGCGGAGTGATCATCCATCATGGCACATAGAACAAACACGAACAATGATTCGGTCCGCATCGTTAATGGGCAGTGGGCTTGTCAAACAGGGAAGTTGTTCGATATGTGCACCGTAGCCCAACTGATACGGTGCCGGACATGGAATCGGGGTTGACAAGTAGGGTTGAGGCCTTACACCACACAGGCAGTCCACGCTCGACAGGCGCACAGGATGATCGATATCTACGACTTTTGTGTCAAAGTTGCCGTGTCCTGAGCGCTGTAGAACTGGAACGCTACAGGACGTCTTGTTCTATCACGTGAGACTGTTCGGAAATGACTGCATGATGCGACTCTCTATTACCGACGACCACGGCTAGCACCACAATGCTAGGACTCCATTAGACATGGGCAAGATATCATACAGAACTGATACCCCAGAATTGAACACGGGTGTTGTTTACGGGCAAAACTAATCGGTTTGTACGCTGACCATCGCGGACAACGTGTTTGGAGACAACCCGCTTATATCGAATGCCTACAACACCGCGTCCCACATATGCAACATGGCGATTGTCCAGAGATGTCCTGGGATGTCAATACGTGGTGTCACCGTACACCTCTCGTGGTTGTTGAGGGCAATCTCACTGTTATATAGAACAGGGACGAGATTCTGAACCAATAGTGGGACTGTATCTCCAACATTTTGGTGACATTTCATCTTGAAGGATGAAATCTCGCTTGCTCGTCGTCCTGCTCTCATGAACACGTTCCTTCAGCGTGCTGGGAAAACAGAATGGTGGCCTGTCTGTTCACCGAACATCAATGGAACATGTGAGGTATTGATTGAAGCAGGCTGTTTTTGGACGTCGACAGAATCAAAGTGCTCTGCGTGCTTTGCGCAGAATCGTCATCGAAGAATGGTACACCTTGGACCACAGCCGGCTTGATTATGTCATCGATGGTATGCCAAGACAGATGCAAGTCTGCATGCGCGCAAGCAGTCTTTCCACCATGTACTGACGTTTGTCATTACTGCTGTGAAGAACGTCCCGTGGGAAACAGACGATTTTGCTGTTACACAATTACACCACAATTTTTTCTATTTGGTGATCTGGACACATTGCAAATGAATTTATACCCGTGCCCAGAGTCAGTTTTTGTTTTCCGTGTCATGAATTTCGAAATAAAGAAGTAATGCAAAACTTTTGTTGGTGTCTGTATATTATGGTGATGTTCCCTTTCCCTAAGATCTTTCCTGTGCGGTCAGTGACATCTTTAATGAAGGTTAAGAAGACGTTGGTTTAGAGAGATGACTTAATGTCAGTGTGACCTTTTCGTGCCCATCGCGGCACCGATCTTATGTCGGTAGAGAAATACCCATTCCTCAACAGAGGCGAATTGAGATACTCCATCAGTTCGCCAAGCAACTGTGGCTCGCAGACTTTCCTAGCCCTTTGCACTGGCGTCTTCGAAGGGCCCCCTGAAGATGTCCTCCGCAGACTGGGACGAAACGTTGGGTTTTCTTACATCATCAGAGAAGACCATGGTGTTATAATCAGGAAAATTTTAGTAATTTTAATCTTCCTTGATATAAAAATTTGCAATTTTTACGAATATCGTGAGGTAGATTAAATACAGTTTGTCTGAGTGAATGTCGCATGTGAAATTACAACCCTGCGCGGTAACTATGTGGGTCCTCTCGCGTTTGAGCACCCACGTAAATATTTTTTTTAAGATTGGTAAGTTCTCATTTTCAGCAAGAAGGGATGTTACCATACTAACAAAGAGAGAGAGAAAAGGTTCTACTAACCAGATGCGTGGTACTGTATACCGGGCAAAAATTTTCGCAGTTTTCAAATGTGACACGATTATTGGACGTGTGTGGAGAGCTGAAGCACTGTATTGAGTATCGCTTCTTTATACGCTTTCGAATTTGAACAGCAGGTTTGTTAGTCAATATGGACAAATTCGTCATAGGTTTCTCGTCGTCACCAGAGGTGGATATTACTGGCACTGAACATACTGAAAAGAATGTTTTGTCAATAAATAAGGAATCTGAGAATATGTTTTCTGCCTGTTGTATTAGCAACAAGTGTCGGGAAATTGTTAGGTAGGATGGAAAAAGATATTTCTTTGTATTTATTACGAGAAAGAATTGTAGAAAGTTTTCTATAGAGTCTGTGTCAAAACGCTTTTGATTGCAGTTCAGTTTTTCTGTCAGCAACTGCTGCTTTGCAGATAGGGAGTCATGTGAAGCATTTGGACGAAAACGGATTTTCCCAGTGGCTAAATCCAATTGAACGATTCGGTGTTCACAAAAAATGTACACTTCATCGTTTGTCTGTGACTGCTGTGCAACTACGAAACAAGGAATCAATGTGTCATCTCACTGAGCACATAAAATCGGAGATGTGAGAAATGCATGCAAAACGATTTTAAAGACAATAACGTCTCTCGAATTTTTAAATCAGCAAGAAATAGCAATTCGGGTGACACGAATTAAGCATCAAAAATTCATCAGTTGCTGCTATTTAGAGCAGATGCTCCTAAGATGAAATATTGGCTGCATCGAACTACATTTAATTGGATATCTTACGATATATTTGCCAGGAAGTTTCATATCAGCGCACACTCCGCTGCAGAGTGAAAATCTCATTCTGGAAGCATCCCCAGGCTGTGGCTAAGCCATGTATCCGCTATATCTTTTCTTTAAGGAGTGCTAGTTCTGCAAGGTTCGCAGTAGAGCTTCTGTAAAGTTTGGAAGGTAGGAGACGAGGTACTGGCAGAAGTAAAACTATGAGGACGGGGCGTGAGTCGTGCTTGGGTAGCTCAGATGGTAGAGCACTTGCCCGACTTCGAGTCTCGGTCCGGCACACAGTTTTAATCTGCCAGGAAGTTTCATATCAGCGCACACTCCACTGCATAGTGAAAATCTCATTCTGGATCCTCTCCTTGCTTCCCATGGTACAAGCCTACAATGCCAACGAGACAATAAAAAGATATTGAATGAAATTATCTCTTTATCCAGCGATGCATAGCAAAACGTGATGAAATCTATTAAGGCGGCACATTATTTTTCTCTCGTTTTAGGTGAGAGCTTTGATATATCAGTGAAAAATAACTATCCATTTGTGATTCTTCAGTTTCTCCCTGCATATTTACTCATCGAACAGTGTATGGGTGTACTGCCAGTTCACAGTGTCCTACTGGCACAATATTTCGGCAATCAGACATGCTGCCATCGTCAGATGCGTTACAGAACTGAACTAGTGAGGGTGCAGGCCGACAAACATCCCGTGCCCCCGCCAGCTGCAGTCATCACCATTCGCGCCCGCTGCCGTGCGTCGGCGCCCACGGAGACACTAGGATAGCACTATGGTAGCGTTGATATACGTTCTCTGTCTGCCCTGATCGCCACATTGTTTTCTTAGCTGAGAGTCTTCTTTAACTCAGTATCGGTTCCCAAGCCTTGCTAAGACTATAGCCGCAATCTCGGTTGATGAGATCGTCCCTCGTACGAGATTTATGGCTCTCTAACGACAGTGTCTCAGCATTTGGAAGTCTATGTCAAGATCCAGGTATGTTCGTGCTCCATCGTGTGATTCTAGGATAAACAGTGCTCTGCGACCGCCGACTTGTTGGGATACATCAGTCAAGTATGCCTCTGGTGTTCTTGCCAGCGATCTTACGTGATGCGTGATGTATTCCCACATTGACATGGAATCTTGTATATGCCGGCATTCCACAAACAGAGATGATGTTTCACGCTTACCATTAATGCTCCTGCTTAATTGGGCGGGCAATAGAAAGTTTTTACACGGTGTTTCTTCAATACGCATTTGATTTTTCCCAATAGTTAGCCAGTGTAGGGTATAAAGACAACGGCTCCCTCTTGGCTACTCGTGGGGGAGGGGTTATTGGTCAGCCTTGCACCCTCAGGATCTCATTTCGTCAGCGCACCGGACGATGGCGACATGTCTGACCCCTGAAATATTGTGCCTTTGGACACTTTGAACCCGAAGCATACCTGTGGCTTGTTAGATCAACTATCCATATGCTTCAGATCTGTCGTTAAAAGTCTGCAGGTAGAGGAACTGTTTATGGACTTTTCTGTACAAGTTTCAAGTTCTAGGTCACTGTCTGAAGTCGTCTAGGTTGTCATAAGACGTTTATCTCTTGATATAAAATACTGTCGTGGTCGATGTTATGATGGTAGTAGACACTGAACAGGATTACAAAAGTAGTATTACTCAGTTGGAGCCGAGAGCTATGTCTGTTTATAGTTCAGTGCGTAATTTGAATTTGGTAGAGCAAGATGTCATGCATACATGTGAGACTTTCTGGTCATTCTTCGTGAATTAATGTTGTTGTTGTTGTGGTCTTCAGTGCTGAGACTGGTTTGATGCAGCTCTCCATGCTACTCTATCCTGTGCAAACTTCTTCATCTTATTGCAACCTACATCCTTCTGAATCTGCTTAGTGTATTCATCTCTTGGTCTCACTCTACGATTTTTACCCTCCACGCTGCCCTCCAATGCTAAATTTGTGATCCCTTGATGCCCCAGAACATGTCCTACCAACCAGTCCATTCTTCTTGTCAAGTTGTGCTAAAAACTCCTCTTCTCCCCAATTCTATTCAATACCTCCTCATTAGTTATGTGATCTACCCATTTAATCTTTAGCATTCTTCTGTAGCACCACATTTAGATGGCTTCTATTCTCCTTTTGTCCAAACTATTTATCGTCCATGTTTCACTTCCATATATGGCTACACTCCATACAAATACTTTCAGAAACAACATCATGACACGTAGATCTGTACTCGACGTTAACAAATTTCTCTTCTTCAGAAACGCTTCCCTTACCATTGCCAGTCTACATTTTATATCCTCTCTACTTCGACCATCATCAGTTATTTTGCTCCGTAAATAGCAAAACTCCTTTACTACTTTAAGTGTCTCATTTCCTAATCTAATTCCCTCACCATCACCCAACTTAATTCGACCACATTCCTTTATCCTCGTTTTGCTTTTGTTGATGTTCATCTTATATCCTCCTTTCAAGACACTATCCATTCCATTCAATTGCTCTTCCAAGTCCTTTTCTGTCTCTGACAGAATTACGATGTCATCGGCGAACCTCAAAGTTTTTATTTATTCTCCATGGATTTTAATTCCTACTTCGAATTTTTCTTTTGTTTCCTTTACTGCTTGCTCGATATACAGATTGAATAACATCGGGAAGAGGCTACAACCCTGTCGCACTCCCTTCCCAACCACTGCTTCCCTTTCATGAAACTCGACTCTTATAACTGCCATCTGATTTCTGTACAAATTATAAATAACCTTTCGCTCCCTGTATTTTACCCCTGCCACCTTCAGAATTTGAAAGAGAGTATTCCAGTCAACATTGTCAAAAGCTTTCTCTGTCTACACATGCTAGAAACGTAGGTTTGCCTTTCCTTAATCTGTTTTCTAAGATAAGTCGTAAGGTCAGTTTTGCCTCACGTGTTCCAATATTTCTACATAATCCAAACGGATCTTCCCTGAGGTCGCCTTCTACCAGTTTTTCCATTCGTCTGTAAAGAATTCATGTTAGTATTTTGCAGCTGTGACTTATTAAACTAATAGTTCGGTAATTTTCACATCTGTCAACACCTGCTTTCTTTGGGATTGGAATTATTATATTCTTCTTGAAGTTTGAGGGTATTTCGCCTCTCTCATACATCTTGCTCACCAGATGGTAGAGTTTTGTCAGGACTTGCTCTCCCAAGGCCGTCAGTATTTCTAATGGAATGTTGTCTACTCCCAGGGCCTTGTTTCGACTCAGGTCTTTCAGTGCTCTGTCAAACTTTTCACGCAGTATCTTATCTCCCATTTCATCTTCATCTACATCCTCTTCCATTTCCATAATATTGTCCTCAATTACATCGCCCTTGTATAGACCCTCTATATACTGCTTCCACCTTTCTGCTCTCCCTTCTTTGCTTAGAACTGGGTTTGCATCTGAGCTCTTGATATTCGTACAAGTGGTTCTCTTTTTTTCCAAGGTCTCTTTAATTTTCTTTTAGGCAGTATCTATCTTACCCCTAGTGAGATAAGCCTCTACATCCTTACATTTGTCCTCTAGCCATCCCTGCTTAGCCATTTTGCACTTCCTGTCGATTTCATTTTTGAGACGTTTGTATTCCTTTTTGCCTGCTTCATTTACCCTATTTTCATATTTTCTCCTTTCATCAATTAAATTCAATATTTCTTCTGTTACCCATGGATTTCTACTAGCCCTCGTCTTTTTACCTACTTGATCCTCTGCTTCCTTCACTACTTCATCCCTCAGAGCTACCCATTCTTCTTGTACTGTATTTCTTTCCCCCATTTGTGACAATTGTTCCCTTATGCCCCCCCTGAAACTCTGTACAACCTCTGGTTTAGTCAGTTTATCGAGATCCCATCTCCTTAAATTCGTGAATTAATATCATTATATAATCTGCAAGACGTTCGCCAAAGAGGGTGGCAGTTTTTCCCTCACTATAAGAAGTCAACGGAGATGGTTTTGCAAAACAAAAATAAAAAAATCTGGTTGATTTTTCGAACATTTTGTCCCATAAAGTGGTGTGCGAGAGCACAATCATTGAAATCGTTGGAAGATAATTTTGACGTTCTCCTAAAATTTTTGTGAGATCTAGCAGAAGAAAACAGTGAATTCAGTGGGAAGGCTTGCCTGCCCCGGTAACTGAGTGGTCAGCGCAGCGGAAAGTCATGCCAGGGGGCCCGGGTTCGATTCCCAGCTGGGTCAGAGATTTTCTCCACACAGGGAATGGGTGTTGTGTTGTCTTCATCATCATCTCATCCCCATCGACACGCAAGACGCGAAAGTGGCGTCAACCTTAAAGACTTGCACCAGGCGAACGGTGTATCCGATGGGAGGCCCTAGCCACATGACATTTCATTGCAGTGGGAAGGCTAATTTATGTTTTGTTTTTCCTACGTTAATTCAGATTCCTTAGTTTCCTGAAAACTTTAATTTCAGTTCTCTACAGGACTGAACAGCTTCACTGTGTTTCCCAATTAATGCTTTGTTGGAGAGTTTGTCTGCAAGTTTAGCTTCGCAAAGGGATGCATTTCTTAACTTGTGGAATGAGACTACGAGGATAGGGTAGTAATGTAACAAAAGTGAACTAGTTTTTCCTAGGAAAAGGAAGAAGGTATTGATCCTCATATGTATAAAACACCAGAGGAATTGTACATATTTTTTAAACTAATTGATGAGGCTGTGGATTTGCTAAATTATAGATTTCAAATAAACTTGAAGCTTTTGTTATTGGTCAGATTGTTGCTGATCGAATTCTGCAGTTCTATGGGGTAGAATCTTATAAAGAGAAGCTTATATTGCATAGTGACGTATATCTAGATGTGTGCAGAACGAAGAAAAGCGAAGTGGCCAACTTATTAGACATTACAAACATTTTAAGTACACGAAACAGTGGTACTGTGCATGAAATGCTCATAGAATTTGTGAAGTTTATACTTATCACTTCTTGCATCTCTGAACAGTCATTTTCTGCACTTAAACTTTTTGCAATCAACAATGACCCGAAAAAGATTGTACCATTTGTAAAATACTGCAGCTTCATAACGAAATGACATTACCAAAAGTGCAGATGTATTCATAAACACAAATAATATAAGAAGGAATGTGTTTTTTTAGTAAAAGTTAACATGTCATTATTGTTATTTGGTGCATAAAGTTAGTCATTCTTTTCGTTTCTGTCCACAACAAAATTTTTGCTTGGTTCTTTCTGCAATACAGTAAAAATTATTTGTGTTTACAAAGGCTTTTCTTTTTTCTAATCTGTATGAATGCGGTATTTTCTTTTAGCCACATATGACAATATCATTGCCTCTGGCAATCATTGTGCACATAAGTTGTTTAAAGTATACTATACTTGATTATTACTGGCCTATCTGGTATTTTATTAGTAAATTACAAATTAAAAAGCAGACTAATAATTTCATACAGAAAGAATCAATTAGTGTTTCAAATACATATGTTGAGAGTATTCATTACAATAACGTATTCTCATAATCCAAACCCACTAACACGGCATGCTTGGGGGCCAGGGCCCGTCACAGAGGTCTTTGCATGGGTGGACACATGATCCAATGGTTATACCAGTGCTCATATCAGGCTGTGTCAAGCATGAAAACATGTGGCCTGTTGGTCCATCCAAGTACATCTGGACCCAAGTTTGAACTCGTTTCTCTTTTGTTTGTGTTCTTGAGTGAGCTATGGCAGCCTCGCTTTATCCTTACAGTAATGATATATTTTAATTCGTTACTGCACAGACCTTTATGACATATGACAGTGTTCATAAAACATTATAACATTTTCTTAAAAATATCCAGACTCCCCTGAAAATGCATACCACATTGTGCCATTGATACACCCCCCACATTAACTTTGGAACATAGGCAACCATAATTACAACTGAACTTTGAACAGAAACTCTTTTAACAGTGCATCAGAGACTTACATGGCCATTAGAGCATGGGGCTGGAAGCAGTTTTGCGAACTGTCTATTCTCAGAGTGTACAACACTGACCCTTTAAAATACTTACTTAAAGCATAACAAAACCAAATCCTCAAACGTAACATAAACTTTAAGACATTTCAAAGTAAATCCAATGTAGTCGAGGGACACACGCAATGTAGTCACATTTTTTCACAGCTTTCTTGTCTGAGAGACTTGCTGAGTCACCCTAGACCTAGTAGAGGAATGTGTGAAGCTTATTGAGCTGAGTGAAACCTCCTCTTGCAGCTTTACAGCTGAATGCAGTTAACAACAGCCACACTGCTACTTGGAGCATCTGCTCTTACAGTTCTTAGAGATCTGTATCTAACAGCAAGAGGGAGTACTGACCCCTAAATTGTTCAATATTATAAAATTTATTGTGTGGTACTAAGAAAAGTTATTAAAAAGTCCAGAAGCTTGTGTTTCACGTCTGAGATCAGTAACTCTGATAATAAAATTAAAGCAATTTGGAATATCATTGAAAGGGAAACAGGGTAACCAAGAGCACGGGAAGACTTTAGTGCCATAAAACTGAATGACAAGTGTACTAACAAACAATCAATTGAAAATATTTTCAATAATCATTTTTTAAACGTTTGGAGAAAATAGAATCTAGATCTTCACTAGAAGAGGCAAGGCTACTAATAGAAGAGGCCATACCTGTGCAGTTTAAAACAACTGTAATTCCACCAACCTCTCCCTCTGAAATCAGTAAAATAATAGACTCACTGAAAAGTAAAAGCTCTTACGGAATTGATGGCTTTTCCAGCAAGGTACTTAAAGCTTATTCCCCACAGATAAGTAGGATTCTCAGCCACGTATGTAATAGCTCTTTGGAGCAGGGTGTTTTCCCCGATAGACTGAAATATGCCATTGTAAAACAATTGCAGAAAAAGGGGGTATGTCAGATGTCAACAACTGTCGCCCAATCTCTCTTCTGACAGCTCTATCAAAAATTTTTGAGAAAGTAATGTATTCAAGAGTAGCCTCCCATATTTGTAAAAATAAAGTACTAACAAAATTTCAGTTTGGTTTTCAGAAAGGCTTTTCAACAGAAAATGCTATATACGCTTTCACTGATCAAATATTAAATGCTCTGAATAACCGGATATCACCCATTGGTATTTTTTGTGATCTCTCAAAGGCCTTTGATTATGTAAGTCTTGGAATTCTTTTAGATAAGCTAAATCATTATGGTTTGAGGGGGGCAGTGCACAAATGGTTTAATTCATACTTCACTGGAAGAATGCAGAATGTTGAAATAAGTGGTTCATGTAATGTTAAAACAACAGCTGATTCCTCAAACTGGGGGGCTATCAAGTACGGGGTCCCACAGGTTTCGGTCTTAGGTCCTTTACTGTTCTTGATATACATTAATGACTTACCATTCCACATTGACGAAGATGCAAAGTTAGCTCTTTTTGCTGATGAGACAAGTATAGTAATAACATCCAAAAACCAAGAACTAAGTGATGTAATTGTAAATGATGTTTTTCACAAAATTATTAAGTGGTTCTCAGCAAACAGACTCTCTTTAAATTTTGATAAAACACAGTATATACAGTTCCGTACAGTAAATGACACAACTCCAGTAATAAATATGGACTTTGAACAAAAGTCTGTAGCTAAGGTAGAACTTTCAAAATTTTTAGGTGTGTCCATTGATGTGAGGTTAAACTGGAAGCAACACACTGATGGTCTGCTGAAACGTCTGAGTTAAGCTACGTATGCTATTAGGGTTATTGCAAATTTTGGTGATAAGAATCTCAGTAAATTAGCTTACTATGCCTACTTTCATTCACTGCTTTCGTATGGCATCTTATTCTGAGGTAATTCATCATTGAGTAGAAAAGTATTCATTGCTCAAAAACGTGTATTCAGAATAATTGCTGGAGCCCACACACGGTCATCCTGCAGACATCTATTTAAGGATCTAGAGATCCTCACAATAACCTCACAGTATATATATTCACTTATGAAATTTGTTGTTAATAATCCAACCCAGTTCAAAAGTAATAGCAATGTGCATAGCTATAACACCAGGAGAAAGAATGATCTTCACTATGCAGGGTTAAATCTGACTTTGGCACAGAAAGGGGTAAATTATGCTGCCACAAAAGTCTTTGGTCACCTACCAAACAGCATCAAATGCCTGACAGATAGCCAACTAACATTTTAAAATAAATTAAAAGAATATCTAGATGACAACTCCTTCTACTCATTGGCTGAATTTTTGGATATCAATTAGGGGGGGGGGGGGAACAAAAAAACAACAACTTAAACATTTGTGTCATGCAATATTTTGTGTAATGTAATATCTTGTACAGACATCTTTTATTAACCTGACACGTTCCACATCATTATGAAGTCTCATATTCATGATCTATGGAACAAGTATTAATCTAATCTAATCTGCCAGAAGGCTAGAAGAAGCAGTCTGTGATGGAGGTCAACCCTTTGCGGTTGGTGACTTGCTTGGTTTCCAGAAATGGTAAGCATGCATCTGAATGTTTTTTTTGTTTGATAATAGGAAGAAAGACACACATCATTAGTATTTATAACATTGAGTTATGTTTTAGAGTTCAGCTATTTTGCATTGTGTCTTACTACAGCTTTATTACTTAGCATGTAGTGGTTTGAAGTTAACTGATTATAAGAAAAGTTGACTTTCCTTCTTCTTCCCCTTATATTTATATTAAATGTTGTAGAGTATAAGACTGAATTAAAGAAATTTGTGCTAGGTAATTCCTTCCATTTCCCTGATGAACATCCACACAGAAATTTAAACATAGCATTTTTCGTTACTTGTAATTAATATTGTCACTAAAATACAATTGCATCATTTTATTCTCCAGCGTTTAAATAAAATACACATTCTTCAGATGTTTCCACATCCCAGAGGTCTTTTTTGCGGAATCCATAGAGAACAACTAATGTATACGATAACTTTTTACCAAAGTAGTCTGTAACATGAGCAAGCAAATGTTCTTCTAGTCATCAAAACTGTTCAATGTTAATCTTGTACTATAAAATAACTGAAACCCACTCAGCGCGCTGAAACTGGTATAGAAAACAGTAAACAAGAAAAAAATTTGGTGATGCTCCAGATGGTGTTTCCAAATTCATTTTATTCTTGGTTCAAACGAGCCGTGCCATATGAAGAAGAAGGAAACTGGAGCTAACAATGACACCAAACCTGTGTCACTGTAATATTAACTCACATAGGATCATTTAGAAACAGTTAAATTGCAACGATACACACTGCCTGGCCTATACTTCATTCAGAAGACTTAAATCCATGTAGTGCTGATAAAATAAACTTAATAGTAGAGAATAGTGTTGGTAGCTTTCTGAATATGCATAGTGCTTCTTCAGTGAGCAAAGAGGGCTTTGTTGGAATGGTGTGTCAGATCAGTAAGACCACACTAGTGAGGATGATGGGACACAAACAGAGGCTCCCTCTCAGCCTGGGATCTGAGTGATTTGCCTTTCCATTCCAACTCTCCCAAAGCAATACTGAATACACAAGCTGATTACTTGATGATGTTACAAACTTTCAGCGGTAATGTAGGAGGGTAAATATATCAATTTGAAGTAAGGTACCCTGGTCCAGAAACACCTGAGACAAAAGCCATAAGTGAAAATTACTAATTTAGCCTTGATAGTGTACCTCTCCTACTGTAAGCTCTTTGCTTTCAATAGTCACGTAAACATGGGCACTAAAGTGCACATCTTATGAGTTACGAGCTCTTTCTCATCTTTGCTACTGTTGAAAATGCTCAGACCTCTTAAGGTATTCATTTTAGCGCCCACGTTTATTAGACAACTGTTTCTTGTTTTAGTCCATACTACATCTTCCCAAAATATGGAAAGCAGAAGCTTGAAGTAGAAAAAGTTCACTGTCAGAGGCAACAAAATGATTTTCACTTATAACTTCCCATTCAGTCATTTAGGATCTATGGTTCCTTACCTCAGATCGATTCACTTAACATTTCCATCATCACTGAAAATCTGTAACACTATCACGGAATCACCCTGTATACCAGCAGTCTTTTCCAAAAGTTGTTAGTGTGGCTCTGCCATTTGTGTCCCATAGCAGCTGTGAACAATTTTTTTGTAATATTTTCTTAGATTTCAAATCGTCGATGAATTTCTGGGTTCATTCAAACGAAAGACAGAGAAACTACGGCATTACACCAGTCTACAGCAAACAGCAATAGTGTTTGGTTTCAGACAATACCAATATACTCAATCCTGAATACTGAAACACACCTTGAAACAGTTGATATGATGTCGCCTTAACACATATATTCATATATGTGAGTTCTTTATACTCAGATGATGTCTGTCCCAGTGTGCAGTTCCTGTCTGAGCCAGTCTTGAATCAATATATACAGTGAAAAAGGACACAAAGCTAAAAACCATCAGAAACAGTCACCATAACAGTTCAAAGTTCCTGAAATCTGGGCTAGGCTAAAAGATCTAGTAAACTAGTAACATTGAATGAGCAGTACCAGATTCTACCTTTGTCAGAGGAACAAATTACTATCGACCAATGGCACAAAACAGATGTAAGCTGCTGTCGCAGAAGGTGCCATAAAGGAGAGACCAAATATTAAGTTAAAATGGGTAACACACTCAGGAAACAATATTATTCTTTGTCCATGTTGCTCATCACAGTTGCTCACAGCAGTACTCACAGAAAAATTAACATACTTTTTATTACTCCTTTAGACCACGCCCTCTGATATTTACTGAGCACTTGTTTAATTTCTTCCTTTAATTGAAAATACTGATTGATAAGGTGTTTGTTTGTTTTGGCATCTGTTGTTCAATGTTACTTAATTTTCCTACATAGAATCAGTTTGCTATTTTATAAATCAATTTATTTTCATTTTACTTGCAGTCATCTTGTAGTCAGCAAATCTGAAAATGGCTAATGGGACAGGAGTATCATTAGGTATTATTTTATTCAGTGTAGGTGCACAAAAGACTGCTACAGTACATTACAATGTATTTGTTTATATTATCTAATCAACAGTTGCAAGGATTACTTGAGTCTTCATATTCAGTCTATAACTTTCCTTTTGTTTCAGTTAGTTATCTATTTGCATACAGAATAAGGCCAATACTTGTGAAGAAGATATATTTACAAATATTGAAAGCATGGTCAGTAGCTAATAAAATTTTATTTGAAACTGGTTGGCTGATTTTTCAATCTATTCTGAAATACACAATTGCTGTTTCATAGCCTTGTTTATGATAACAACTGATGTAAATAAGAAAAATTCAAAGTGGATAAGAACAGACGTATTTTCTGATGAAGACCATACCAGTACCGAATGACATTGCACTTACGAGGAGAACACGGCAAGTGCCCTCACCTTATTTCCCAGTAAATGTAAGCCCTCAACATACCATAAACATATACATTATGTAATAAATGTATGACGCTCATTGTGAAATCCAGTTGTAATATTACAATTAAAATAAACATGCTTGTATTCCCTCATCTGATGAGAAACATTTGTGTAGTAAAGTTACATCGAAATGGATAGATAAATGAAAGCAATAAAACAATAAATAAAAACAATAATCAGTTTTCGAATAGGGGGTATAAAAGTAAAAAGCTGTGATGCAAAAATCATAGCCACCATTTTGTCTGAGGTCATCATACCATAAAAGGCACGTAAAGTACCTCAAAAGTACCTCGAAAAGTTTGACTGTCATTTTTTCAGAAAAGGTCGAATATCTACACGTGTTGCCTTACATTGACTCCTCTTCCACTGGGTGAAGTTTTCGGGAAATCAGGGGATGGCACTTGCCATTTTTCTTCTCGTTACTTGCAAGTAAAACAAATTCAGAGGTTCTCAGAACAATACTCTTTCATAATCGTGTAACGGTAATATTTTTATTAATTATTCATCAAAGTACACTAGAATTACTTACTCACATACTATGCCACCTTAGGGCAATACATTTGCCATAAGGGAGGTACAGTGAGCACATATTTTTGAAGTTACTCTCAAATACATCGGATGTAACACAAGTATGTGCCTGGAGGTGCCTTCCCACTGCACACCCCGTCAGTTGTCTGGGCGCCAGCAAAGAGTAGCGGGCCGTCGACTGTCAGATGTCTGGACTCTACTGGGCGCGTGAGTATGGAGGCAGGCCCTGATCACCTAGCACTACCACTGGAACATGAAAAGGCGCCATTAGTTGTTAGTAACGCTTATGAAGACGGGTACAGTCTGTGCACATCTAAGTACTGTTATAATGTATACTGAGGGGACGAAAGTCATGGGATAGAAATATGTATATTTTCATAGAGGGCAGTGCATTGGTCGAGGTGTCAGTTTTTGGATTGGATTGGATTGTTTGGGGGAAGAGACCAAACAGCGAGGTCATTGGTCTCATCGGATTAGGGAAGGACGGGGAAGGAAGTTGGCCATGCCCTTTCAAAGGAACCATCTCAGCATTTGCTTGGAGCGATTTAGGGAAATCACAGGAAACCTAAATCAGGATGACCGGATGCGGGCTGTGTCACTTTCACTCAGGTGATTCATGTGAAAAGGTTTCGGTATGATTATGGCCACAGACGGGAGGTAACAGACTTCAGACTCAGAGTGGTAATTGGAGCTAGAAGCATGGGACATTCCAATTTGGAAATTGTTAGGAAATTAAGTATTTAAAGGTCCACAGTTTCATGACTGTTCTGTGTGTAATAAATTTCAGGCATAATCTCTCACCATGGACAATGCAGTGGCCGACAGCCTTCACTTAACAACCAGGAGCAGCAGTGTTTGAATAGAGTTGTCAGTGCTAACAGACAAGCAGCACTGCATGAAATAACCGCAGAAATCAATGTCGGTTGTACGACGAACATATGTATTAGGACAGTGCGTCGACATCTGACGTTAATGGGCTATGGCAGTAGACAACCGATGAGAGTACCTTTTCTAACAGCATGCCATCACCGGCAGTTCCTGCCCTAGGCTCATGACCGTTTTTGGTTGCACCTTAGGCGACTGGAAAACCGTGTCCTGGTCAGATGAATCCCGGTTTCAGTTAGTAAGAGCTAATGGTGCGAACCGACTATGGAAAGACGTCATGAAGCCATGGACACAAGTTGTCAACAGGGCACTGTGTACGCTGGTGATGGCTCCATAATGCTGTGGACTGGGTCCTCTGGACCAATTTAACCGATCGCTGACTGGAAATGGTTATTTTCGGCTACCTGGAGACCATTCGCAGCAATTCAAGGACTTCATGACAACGCATCATGCCAGCGGACCACGTTTGTTAACAACAGGTTTGAAGAACATTCTGGACAGTTCACGTAATTATTCTCGCCACTCAGATCGCTTGACATGGATCCCATCGAGCATTTACAGGGCACAATCGAGAGGCCAGTTCGTGCACAAGATCCGGCAACAGCAACACTTTCGCAGTTATGGTCGGCTATAGAGGTCACATGTCCATGTTCGTGTGCGGGATTGCAACGACTTGTTGAGGCCATGACAGGTCAGGCTGCTGCAGTGCACCAAGCAAAAGGAGGCCCAATACTTAATTAGGAGGTATGCACTCCATCTTCAGGCCAAAAGTGGCTCTCCCAGTCGTTACGATGGTTTTCTTTGACCGGAGCCGCTACTATTCGGTCGAGTAGCTCATCAATTTGCATCACGAGGCTGAGTGCACCCCGAAAAACGGCAACAGCACATGGCAACCTGGATGGTCACCCAACCAAGTGCCGGCCACGCCCGACAGCGCTTAACTTCGGTGATCTGACTGGAACCGGTGTATCCACTGTGGCAAGGCCGTAGCCCTAATTAGGGGGTATCCCACGAGTTTTTTCACCTGGGTGTGCGCTAGTTTACTTCTCGTACTGAAAAAGAAACCAAAAATACTATCATCACTGACTATGGGAATGGTATCAAAGATGAGAGTGTTAAGGTCATATATAGGCCAAAGAGGCACTGGAATGCTTTCAGATGACTTAGTAATTTATAGACAGTATGGCGTTTAGGTTGGTGCATATTTAGCACCTGGCCCAATGTTTCTATCTACAGTCTCTGTATGTGGCACAAGCCGGTGACCGGTGCTTTGCGCTGGCTGTGGCTGGAGTACATGCTTTCTTCGCCGTGACACTAGGACGAGGAGCGTGGTGGGCCCATTACCAGAGCTGTTGTTTACACCCGGGAAAACTCTGGCAATTATTTGTTGACATTCTGTTCTCTTTACATTGCTGGTCACTAAAATTCCAATACCAGGGAGGTTAACAAATATAAAAATCTTACTTATTGTGCATAGTTGGAAGAAAACGCGATTAAATCTGTAACCTTTGTGAAGCCTGACATTGTAATAAAAATTTTTGAAGGTAAAAAACTTTTAATACCTACACCATAAATTTCCAGTTACAATTAAAGTACAATAACTAGTTTCGGTTGGTATGTGCAAGCATTTTCAGATCTGTAAACAATGGAAGAAAAGTAGCATAAGACAATTTTGTAAAATCAAGTAGGATATAAAAACATTGAATAAAAGCTGACCAAAATCTGTAATGGGGAGCCAGTTGTAATAGTAAAAGTGAATATTTTGGCAACTCCATTTAACAATGTAGTACAAATGATGTTGATGCCTATAAGATAACATTCTGTTCAAAATGTGAAAAAGCAGTGAATATGCATTGTATATATACATTAGCTGCAGTGACTTACATTCATAAATACCAAGACAATGACAATACGTCGTTCAAAAACGTCACCGTGAGCAACACAGAGTGTAGACATGCGCAAAGACTTTTTGACCATAAATCTTAAAGCTTATCTCTGCAGCTACGTGAATTATAAATGTAACAACGTCATGAAGTAGAAATACAGGAGAGGTATTATATCGTTAACTGGAAACATGTTGTAAGTGTGAGGCAAATCTATGTAACTGGCCACAATTCAAGAATGAAATCTAAGAAGATGGTGCCTAAGCCGAAGTAATATTAAAACTATAAATAACAGCGGACTTAAGTTAAAAATAGTAAGACAGGGAAGCTGCCTTATACAGCTAACTGGCAACGCGCGATATGTAAAAGACATATCATACAGGAGAACCACATGATAAAAAACATCAACGGACAGCATAGCACTATGAATGTGAAAAACATACTGTAATCTCGCAAGGCTACCAGGAAAAAGGCCAGTTGCTGAGTAAAATTTCAGTAAAAAACTCATTATTTGCAATAATATAGCAGGTATTATAGTGAGAACAGTATATGGGATAGCTCCCAAAGTTGTCAGCTGTTCCGTGATTCAGTTTTACTATTGGAATTGGCTTCTCATTATATTTATATGCAGTAAATATTATACCGGCCAAACAGGCAGAAATTTCAGAACCCGATTCAAAGAACATTTAGACTGCTACAGGCTTGATAAATGTAACAAATCAGCAGTAGCAACTGACATTAAAGACATAGGCCACCGTTTGAAAATCGAAGACAACCTCGAAATTTTACACAAAATAGGAAAAAGTAAAAGAATGGATATCACGGAAGAAATGCAAATTTTCATATATAATACGAAGCATGGAGATAACATTCTTAATGAAATACCCGAATTCAAAACCTCAAAATTATTCAACAGTCTTAAGCCAGTTCTAACTCAATAGATCCAAGATGTGTCAATGTAAATAATTGACTTCAAATCTGTCAGTATCAAGAATATCGATACAAATCCTCGATAATCTATACAGACTCACATGCTACAGTCCACCATCTTGTGTTGTGTGCATAACGTTTACATGTATGTTGAAGCAATTTGTGCAGTAAATTACGTTGGCAGTCAGTGACAAAATACAATGTGCAATAGTGTAATGTTAATCAACAGCTCCGCCATTACACCAGTGATGCAAGAGAAGCAGCAAGATGATGAAATCGTAAGTGATCAACTATTATATAAAAGCCTTTCACACTATTTTCGTAACACATAACTGATTCAAATCTATCTGCATCCTATGCAGGCTGTGATATCATACGTAGTCAAATACAAGGAATAAAAATGGCAGAAGACATCACTAATTTCGATTTATAGCCATTCACTGCCCCCTCTCCACCTCCCCCCCCCCCCCCAAACGCCACACCAGTTGCTACAGTAACAAACAATGCACAAAGAGTTCTAGATTAATCTAGTTTAAGACTATTTATTTGTAAGTATCGTTTCTCTGTATGTATGTATGTAAAAGACGCCTGAAGATAAACGGAACATGTTCGAAACGCATTGTATTATGATAGATTAAACATAAAATAAAAAATTAGAAATAAATAATTGTTACAGATAGCAACTGAAACATGTTATAGTACTGTAAGTGTAATAGGAAAATTGCGATCTGGGTGTTAAAAGGTTTCTTTACTTTGAAAACGTTTGATTTAATAAAATCTGCAACCAGTTTCTGTGTATCCAGGTTGCGAATTCTTGTACACCCCTGGAAGGATCAGTTGTTGAAAGTCGAGTCGGGCTCAGCTTGAACTACAAAGATAAATACATCACTCTGTTTTCAACTCTATGAAAAAAGTCGTTTTGAATGGCGAGTGGCAGTGGACCTCAAGACCAAATGGCTTGAATGGATGAGAGATATTGAAACGTGCTGATCAGGGCAAGAATGGAGCACTCATGAACAGAGGTAGGTCAGGAGAGTACCGGAACAAGCGGCCTTTCATTATCTTGTTGAAAGACAACAACACGGGGAGCTCGACCACAGGGCACATATCACCGGATTCAATGCATCAGAAAAATGAAGATTCTTTACTTTTGCACATTATTGTAGGAAAAGTGCGGGCTGTCACTGCTAGGCCATTTGCTCATCAACCACAGAGATGTGAAAAAGAGTCGAAATTATTTTAAAACACTGAAAGCTGTTAAACTCCATACTGTAAAGTATATAAGCAGCACTGTGTTGACTTCCTTTGGGTTTTCTTAAAAGATAACATTTTTCTTATGAGTAGGTGAGCGTTAGGCAGATAGCGTTGTTGTGGGGGAGTGTTTTTGGGAAGATGTGGAATCGAGATAAGATGAGATTCGGAATCACGAACCACGGTTTGGACAGATTGGTGGGCGCGGAGGGGGAGGAGAAGAAGGGAAGATATGGAGTCCTGACATGGCGAATTACGTTAGGGACTGGAGTCACAAGCGAACCTTCTGATGGATTTCGTTCTCAGGTAATGAGAGACTGGTGAAATTGTGTTAAGGTGAGTGGGGAGTGTGTGAGTGTAAAGTTGTTGGGGGGGGGGGGGGGGTACAGGTACAGGCGGTGTGGAGTGCTAGGGTTGGTAATCAGAGAGGAAACCATTGGGTAATTAATTTCAAGACGGTGGGAAATGCAGAAATCAGAAGGCTTTTATTGTGACAGACGAGAATGGGCAGTTATTAAATTATTAGATGACTAGAGCAGGGGAGTGTAGAGGGACATCTTAGATGATTTGAGCAGGGGAGCGTAGAGGGACCAGAGTTCGAAAGCACAGAGTTCGAGGATATGGAGAGAAACAACTTCATCAGAGTGTATACGCAGCTGATATGGTGTAAGAGAGGATAGTCGCTTTAGGGTTTCGTAAGAATGGAGTATGGTGCAAAGATGGTGTCTCCATGTTTGGACCGTTTACTAAGTTTTGTCCACTGTCCGCCTCCGTAGCGTAGCGGTAGCGTTACCGCCTACCACGCAGGGAGCATGGGTTCGATTCCCGGCAGGGGACTGGGTATTGAGTGTCCATCATCATTGACTCACAAGTCGCCGGAGTGGCGTCAACTTAAAAGCATTTGCAATACGGCGGCCGAATGCTCCCGAATGGGGCTTCCCGGCCGACAGTGACACACGATCATTTCATTTTTTTTTGTCCACTGTGTTCTTGTTGTATGATTAGGACATTGGTTGCCATTTTAGTTTATGGTAGAGGTTTCGCTGATGTATTTTAACGTGTCAGTTCGACAAATCAGATGTAAAGAAGGTATAGATATCTTTAGAGATTTCGTACATCACAGGCAAGTAATGTAGGTTTGAGAGTGCAGCGAAGTGCGCCTGAATTGTGACGTCTGGAGAACAGGAATCATATTTCTTAATGTGTGAGAGCTGCAGTAAGATGGTGAAGTTGCCAGCTGTTTTGTTGTCTATGAAATTCACGCACTCACCCTGCGTGCCGTTGCTACGCCTCGAGCAGCAGCAGCACCACATGACACCAATCAGACCGAGGGCCACCAGGAGTCCCCCCACAATCAGGATGCTGATGCTGAAAAACAAAGAAACAGTCAAAAATTCACACCGCTCTCCAGATCTGCGCATAGTCGATCGTAAAGCACTTCAGTACACGTCTTTGACGCTTTTCACTGATAAACTACGAGACGTTGGTGGGTGTATGAAACAGCTGAAGCCTTAGACATATGATAAATAACAGAAATGAGACTTTCTCGATGATATTGCTACTAACAGTATCCAGTAAGTTATATCTGATGGCCAACATTGAACTGTAAGAGTATCAGGACTTCTGATTGAGCCATGCTCTCTCCCAACTATGCGTTTTCGTGAACTTCGCTATTTATCTGTGTTTGGTTTCCCGCCCTTGTCGCAGATACGTTGTGGTTCTTCTTCCCTCTACGTGTGGCAGCAGTGATTGTATCGATATTTGCGCCATGTAAAATCTTTGGTTTGGTGCATTTAGTTTCCGGCAAAGGGGTCTGGAGTGACTCGGTCAGTTGTTGCAGACGAGGAAATTTATCTCCGCGCGGTGCAGTCGGCTGCGGCTGCTGGCAGCTCCTGCACAGTGTCGGAGCGTGTATGGAGCTGTCCGATCGCCACGAGCTTCGTGGTTCACCGACTCAGGACGTCAAAGTTGAGTAGTAGTTTCAACTACCGAATCCACGTCTATTGATGTTGTTGTGGTTCGCTTCGGTGGTTTGCTGTTGGGGAGGTTTTCCGGTGAGCAACACCGAGTGGTTCTACTGCTGAGATTTAGCCGCCATGCAGTGCAGTTAACTGTTTTGGTCGATTACGATTTGAGTGCACTAGTGGAATTTTCTGTCTTGTGGCCGTTAGTGTTCCGGTTACCTGCCCTGGCCACTAACTTAATTTCAGGCAGCGTCCTTTCCTCACCTGTTGTCGCTGTCCAACATGGTGAGTAATTTTCACAGCTAATAAAAATGGTTCAAATGGCTCTGAGCACTATGGGACTCAACATCTGTGGTCATCAGTCCCCTAGAACTTGTTGTTGTTGTTGTGGTCTTCAGTCCTGAGACTGGTTTGATGCAGCTCTCCATGCTACTCTATCCTGTGCAAGCTTCTTCATCTCCCAGTACCTACTGCAACCTACATCCTTCTGAATCTGTTTAGTGTATTCATCTCTCGGTCTCCCTCTACGATTTTTACCCTCCACGCTGCCCTCCAATACTAAATTGGTGATCCTTTGATGCCTCAGAACATGTCCTACCAACCGATCCCTACTTCTAGTCAAGTTGTGCCACAAACTTCTCTTCTCCCCAATCCTATTCAATACCTCCTCATTAGTTACGTGATCTACCCACCTTATCTTCAGCATTCTTCTGTAGCACCACATTTCGAAAGCTTCTATTCTCTTCTTGTCCAAACTAGTTATCGTCCATGTTTCACTTCCATAAATGGCTACACTCCATACAAATACTTTCAGAACCGACTTCTTGACACTTAAATCTATACTCGATGTTAACAAATTTCTCTTCTTCAGAAACGATTTCCTTGCCATTGCCAGTCTACATTTTATATCCTCTCTACTTCGACCATCATCAGTTATTTTACTCCCTAAATAGCAAAACTCCTTTACTACTTTAAGTGTCTCATTTCCTAATCTAATTCCCTCAGCATCACCCGATTTAATTTGACTACATTCCATTATCCTCGTTTTGCTTTTGTTGATGTTCATCTTATATCCTCCTTTCAAGACACTGTCCATTCCGTTCAACTGCTCTTCCAAGTCCTTTTCTGTCTCTGACAGAATTACAATGTCATCGGCGAACCTCAAAGTTTTTACTTCTTGTCCATGAATTTTAATACCTACTCCGAATTTTTCTTTTGTTTCCTTTACTGCTTGCTCAATATACAGATTGAATAACATCGGGGAGAGGCTACAACCCTGTCGCACTCCCTTCCCAACCACTGCTTCCCTTTCATGCCCCTCGACTCTTATAACTGCCATCTGGTTTCTGTACAAATTGTAAATAGCCTTTCGCTCCCTGTATTTTATACCTGCCACCTTCAGAATTTGAAAGAGAGTTTTCCAGTTAACATTGTCAAAAGCTTTCTCTAAGTCTACAAATGCTAGAAACGTAGGTTTGCCTTTTCTTAATCTTTCTTCTAAGATAAGTCGTAAGGTTAGTATTGCCTCACGTGTTCCAACATTTCTACGGAATCCAAACTGATCTTCCCCGAGGTCCGCTTCTACCAGTTTTTCCATTCGTCTGTAAAGAATTCGCGTTAGTATTTTGCAGATGTGACTTATTAAACTGATAGTTCGGTGATTTTCACATCTGTCAACACCTGCTTTCTTTGGGATTGGAATTATTATATTCTTCTTGAAGTCTGAGGGTATTTCGCCTGTCTCATACATCTTGCTCACCAGATGGTAGAGTTCTGTCATGACTGGCTCTCCCAAGGCCATCAGTAGTTCTAATGGAATGTTGTCTACTCCCGGCGCCTTGTTTCGACTCAGGTCTTTCAGTGCTCTGTCAAACTCTTCACGCAGTATTTTATCTCCCATTTCGTCTTCATCTACATCCTCTTCCATTTCCATAATATTGTCCTCAAGCACATCGCCCTTGTATAAACCCTCTATATACTCCTTCCACCTTTCTGCCTTCCCTTCTTTGCTTAGAACTGGGTTGCCATCTGAGCTCTAGATATTCATACAAGAGGTTCTCTTCTCTCCAAAGGTCTCTTTAATTTACCTGTAGGCAGTATCTATCTTACCTCTAGTGAGACAAGCCTCTACATCCTTACATTTGTCCTCTAGCCATCCCTGCCTAGCCATTTTGCACTTCCTGTCGATGTCATTTTTGAGACGTTTGTATTCCTTTTTGCCTGCTTCATTTACTGCATTTTTATATTTTCTTCTTTCATCAATTAAATTCAATATTTCTTCTGTTACCCAAGGATTTCTATTAGCCCTCGCCTTTTTACCTACTTGATCGTCTGCTGCCTTCACTACTTCATCTCTCAGAGCTACCCATTCTTCTTCTACTGTATTTCTTTCCCCCATTCCTGTCAATTGCTCCCTTATGCTCTCCCTGAAACTCTCTGCAACCTCTGGTTCTTTCAGTTTATCCAGGTCCCATCTCCTTAGATTCCCACCTTTTTGCAGTTTCTTCAGTTTCAATCTGCAGTTCATAACCAATAGATCGTGGTCAGAATCCACATCTGCCCCTGGAAATGTCTTACAATTTAAAACCTGGTTCCTAAATCTCTGTCTTACCATTATATAATCTATCTGATACCTTTTAGTATCTCCAGGATTCTTCCAGGTATACAACCTTCTTTTATGATTCTTGAACCAAGTATTAGCTATGATTAAGTTATGCTCTGTGCAAAATTCTACAAGGCGGCTTCCTCTTTCATTTCTTCCCCCCAATCCATATTCACCCACTATGTTTCCTTCTCTCCCTTTTCCTACTGACGAATTCCAGTCACCCATTACTATTAAATTTTCGTCTCCCTTCACTATCTGAATAATTTCTTTTATCTCGTCATACATTTCATCTATTTCTTCATCATCTGCAGAGCTAGTTGGCATATAAACTTGTACTACTGTAGTAGGCATGGGCTTTGTGTCTATCTTGGCCACAATAATGCGTTGACTATGCTGTTTGTAGTAGCTAACCCGCACTCCTATTTTTTATTCATTATTAAACCTACTCCTGCATTACCCCTATTTGATTTTGTATTTATAACCCTGTAAAGACCTGACCAAAAGTCTTGTTCCTCCTGCCACCGAACTTCACTAATTCCCACTATATCTAACTTTAACTTATCCATTTCCCTTTTCAAATTTTCTAACCTACCTGCCCGATTAAGGGATCTGACATTCCACACTCTGATCCGTAGAACGCCAGTTTTCTTTCTCCTGATAACGACGTCCTCTTGAGTTGTCCCCGCCCGGAGATCCGAATGGGGGACTATTTTACCTCCGGAATATTTTACCCAAGAGAACGCCATCATCATTTAATCATACAGTAAAGCTGCATGTCCTCGGGAAAAATTACGGCTGTAGTTTCCCCTTGCTTTCAGCCGTTCGCAGTACCAGCACAGCAAGGCCGTTTTGGTTAATGTTACAAGGCCAGATCAGTCAATCATCCAGACTGTTGCCCCTGCAACTACTGAAAAGGCTGCTGCCGCTCTTCAGGAACCACATGTTTGTCTGGCGTCTCAACAGATACCCCTCCGTTGTGGTTGCACCTACGGTACGGCCAGCTGTATCGCTGAGGCACGCAAGCCTCCCCACCAACGGCGAGGTCCATGGTTCATGGGGGGGCCCTAGAACTTAGAACTACTTAAACCTAACTAACCTAAGGGCATCCTGCCCGAGGCAGGATTCGAACCTGCGACCGCAGCGGTCAGGTGGCTCCAGACTGACGCGCCTAGAACCGCACGGCCACACTGGCAGGCGACAGCTAATACATACTCCTTTGTGGATTATCACGTTTGTAACATTGCCGGTTTGAGTTCTCATGTATGGATTGGTGGCAAGCAAGTAGTTGTGTATGTCGGTCCGTGGCTGTCCCCTTGTTGGGTTCCTACGGATCAAGTATAGTTGGGCTCACCACTTGTATCACCTAAGTGAATGATGGCACACAGACCTCCCTGGAGGCCTTCTGAGTGCTACCGGCGGTTTATTATCTGTTGTCAGCTATATTAAATTTTAGGCTTATGGTTATTTGTTTTGATTCTTAAAATTTTGCAAAATTAATTTTTAAATTTATTTTTCAAGCTTAAGCACTGCAGCCTTCTGCCTTTAAAGATTATGGTAATATTTTTTTAAAAATTTGAAGCTAATTGTGGCCCTCAGCCATTGGTATTGCACCTTGCATATGTTGCTTCTTTAAATTATTTTATTGCTATCTTAATTGGATTTTTATCTTGTTAAGATTTCTTGTTGGAGGCCTTCAGTCAAGAAAGAGTTGCAATCGGTAAAGATTCGGCTATGTGCCGCCTTGGTTGTAAAGGTTATTAAATTACAATAAATGACAATCAGAAGCAGAAACTGACCTCAACCCTTGGCCCTTTCCACAATCCTATTACCTGTTTTGCCCAGTGTGTTTACTGGGCATATCACTGATATTCTCAGTATACGAAAAGGAGTTACCAAGTAGGATCACCACCACTCCCACTCGGATAACAAAGAACAGCAGGACATTGATAGATAACTTTTTTATAGAGCAAGATAAGTTTAAGGACATAAATGCTTATTCTGTTGAGAATGGTCTTTCAGATCATGGTGCACAGCTAGTTACAGTACATGACATAGCTCCATGCAGTATATCAAAACAGAATTTCAAAGCAGTGCGTTCAATTAACAATATAAATATTGCAAACTTTATGGAAAGCCTACTGCAGCTAGACTGGGATGCAGTGTATAAGGAACCCGATGAAAACTTGAAATATAACTTATTTCACGATACATCTTTAAGGGTATTTGAAAATTGTTATCCCAAGAAAATAGTTAAACATAATTCCAAGAAAACATATAAAAAAACCTTGGCTAACTAAAGGAATGAGAATAACTTGCAACCGTAAAAGAGAACTGTATCTAACAGCAAGAGGGAGTACTGCCCCCAAAATTGTTCAATATTATAAAAACTATTGTGTGGTACTAAGAAAACTTATTAAAAAGTCCAGAAGCTTGTGTTTCATGTCTGAGATCAGTAAATCTGATAATAAAATTAAAGCAATTTGGAATATTATTGAAAGGGAAACAGGGCAACCAAGAGCACAGGAAGAATTTAGCGCCATAAAACTGAATGACGTGTACTAACAAACAATCAGAAATTGAAAAAAATTTCAATAATCATTTTTTAAATGTTGTGGAGAAAATAGTATCCAGATCTTCACTAGAAAAGGCAAGGCTACTAATAGAAGAAGCCATACCTGTGCAGTTTGAAACAACTGTATTTCCACCAACCTCTCCCTCTGAAATCAGTAAAATAATAAACTCATTGAAAAGTAAAAGCTCTTACGGAATTGATGGCATTTCCAGCAAGGTACTTAAATCTTGTTCCCCACAGATAAGTAGAATTCTCAGCCACGTATGTAATAGCTCTTTGGAGCAAGGTGTTTTTCCCGATAGACTGAAATATGCCATTGTAGAACCATTGCATAAAAAGGGGGATACGTTGGATGTCAACAACTATTGCCCAATCTCTCTTCTGACAGCTCTATCAAAAACGTTTGAGAAAGTAATGCATTCAAGAGTAGCCTCCCATATTTGTAAAAATAAAGTTCTAACAAAATGTCAGTTTGGTTTTCAGAAAGGCTTTTCAACAGACAATGCTATATATGTTTTCACTGATCAAATATTAAATGCTCTGAATAACCGGACATCACCCATTGGTATTATTTGTGATCTCTCAAAGGCCTTTGATTGTGTAAATCATAGAATTCTTTTAGATAAGCTAAATCATTATGGTTTGAGGGGGGCAGTGCACAAATGGTTTAATTCATACTTAACTGGAAGAATGCAGAAAGTTGAAATAAGTGGTTCATGTAATGTTAAAACAACAGCTGATTCCTCAAACTGGGGGGCTATCAAGTGCGGGGTCCCACAGGGTTAGGTCTTAGGTTCTTTACTGTTCTTGATATACATTAATGACTTACCATTCCACATTGATTAAGACGCAAAGTTAGTTCTTTTTGCTGATGATACAAGTATAGTTATAATATCCAAAAACCAAGAATTAAGTGATGTAATTGTAAATGATGTTTTTCACAAAATTATTAAGTGGTTCTCAGCAAACAGACTCTCTTTAAATTTTGATAAAACACAGTATATACAGTTCCGTACAGTAAATGGCACAACTCCAGTAATAAATATAGACTTTGAACAGAAGTCTGTAGCTAAGGTAGAATTTCAAAAAAATTTAGGTGTGCCCATTGATGATAGGTTAAACTGGAAGCAACACATTGATGGTCTGCTGAAACGTCTGAGTTAAGCTACGTATGCTATTAGGGTTATTGCAAATTTTGGTGATAAGAATCTCAGTAAACTAGCGTACTACGCCTACTTTCATTCACTGCTTTCGTATGGCATCATATTCTGGGGTAATTCATCGTTGAGTAGAAAAGTATTCATTGCTCAAAAACGTGTAATCAGAATAATTGCTGGAGCCCACCCATGGTCATCCTGCAGACATCTATTTAAGGATCTAGGTATCCTCACAGTAACCTCACAGTATATATATTCACTTATGAAATTTGTTGTTAATAATCCAACCCAGTTCAAGAGTAATAGCAGTGTGCATAGCTATAACACCGGGCTAAAGGATGATCTTCACTATGCAGGATTAAATCTGACTTTGGCACAGAAAGGGGTAAATTATACTGCCACAAAAGTCTTTGGTCTCCAACCAAATAGCACCAAAAGCCTGACAGATAGCCAACCAACATTCAAAAATAAATCAAAAAATATCTATATGACAACTCCTTCTACTCATTGGCTGATTTTTTAGATATAAATTAAGGGAGAGGGAAAAAAAGAAAAAAAAACCAACTTCAACATTAGTGTCATGCAATATTTTGTGTAATGTAATATCTTGTACAGACATCTTTTATTAACCTGACACATTCCACATCATTACGAAGTGTCGTATTCATGATCTATGGAACAAGTATTAATCTAATCTAATCTAACTATGATGCTTTTTTGTGCAGGAATGTACTGTCGTTGCACGAAGGCAGGGAAATTCTTAAATACCTGCCACTAGTTCATCGATGTTATAGACGGGATCCTTGGAAATGCGTCACTTGGTCAGGTGAATCACGTTCCCAGTTACACTAAGTCGATGGTCCTGTCCAGATATGCCGTCATGCAGATGAAAGTTTTGCTCGAAACATGCACCATTCCGTGGACGCAGATCGCGAGGAAGGGGGACGGTATGTGCTATGGGGAACACCTACTTGCACTTGCATGAAAACTGTAACAGTACACTGTGGACTTGGTGAATACTAATGCACCCCTTCATACCTGGCAGCTTCCCCGACTGCCATGGCTTTTTCCAGTAGGGTAACTGTCCATGTGACAAGACTACAAAGTGAACATCATAATGAACTCACGTAGATTCTTTGGCCACCAAATTTACCGGATCTGAGCCCTATGGAACTAGAGCTGCTGATGAAGTATCGACACATCGATTGTCGGTATTTTTTCCAAACGTTTCGATAGGTGTCGCTGATGTATGTCGCATCGATACAGTGATATCGAAATTCTTTTTTTTCGCAAATTTCGGTAAATATTTAAAATTGTTCGTTTGAAGTTGTAGTAGAACAAAATTTTACTCTCCCTATGTGAAGGAGTCTTAGTACACTACTGGCCATTAAAATTGCTACACCACGGCGATGACGTGCTAAACACGCGAAATTTAACCGACAAGAAGAAGATGCTGTGATATGCAAATCATTAGCTTTTCAGAGCAATCACACAAGGTTGACGCCGGTGACGACACCTACCATGTGTTGACATGAGGAAAGTTTCCAACCGATTTCTCATACACAAACACGTTGCCTAGTAAAACGTTGTTGTGACGCCATGTTTAGGGAGGAGAAATGCCTACCATCACGTTTCCGACTTTCATAAAGGTCGGATTGTAGCCTATCGCGATTGCGGTTTATCGAATCGCGACATTGCTGCTCGCGTTGGTCAAGATCCAATGACTGTTAGCTGAATATGGAATCGGTGCGTTCAGGAGCGTAATACGGAACGCGGTGCTGGATCCCAACGGCTTCGTATCACTAGCAGTCGAGATGACAGGCATCTTATCCGCATGGCTGTAACGGATCGTGCAGCCATGTCTCGATCCCTGAGTCAACAGATGGGGACGTTTGCAAGACAACAACCATCTGCACGAACAGTTCGACGACGTTTGCAGCAGCATGGACTATCAGCTCGGACACCGTGGCTGCGGTTACCATTGACGCTGCGTCACAGACAGGAGCGCCTGCGATGGTGTACTCAACGACGAACCTGGGTGCACGAATGGCAAAACGTCATTTTTTCTGATGAACCCAGGTTCTGTTTACAGCATCATGATGGTCATATCCGTGTTTGGCGACATCGCGGTGAACGCACATTGGAAGCGTGTATTCGTCATCGCCATACTGGCGTATCACCTGGCGTGATGTTATGGAGTGCCATTGGTTACACGTCTCGGTCACCTCTTGTTCGCATTGACGGCACTTTGAACAGTGGACGTTACATTTCAGATGTGTTACGACCCGTGCCTCTACACTTCATTCGATCCCTGCGAAACCCTACATTTCAGCAGGATAATACACGACCACATGTTGCAGGTCCTGTACGGGCCTTTCTGGACACAGAAAATGTTCGACTGCTGCCCTGGCCAGCACATTTCCAGATCTCTCACCAAATGAAAACGTCTGGTCAATGGTGGCCGAGCAACTGGCTCGTCACAATACGCCTGTCACTACTCTTGATGAACTGTGGTATCGTGTTGAAGCTGCGTGGGCAGTTGTACCTGTACACGTCATCCAAGCTCTGTTTGACTCAATGCCCAGGCGCATCAAGGCCGTTGTTACGGCCAGAGGTGGTTGTTCTGGGTACTGATTTCTCAGGGTCTATGCACCCAAATTGCGTGAAAATGTAATCACATGTCAGTTCTAGTATAATATATTTGTCCAATGAATACCCGTTTATCATCTGCATTTCTTCTTGGTGTAGCAATTTTAATGGCCAGTAGTGTACTTCTGGGATTTTCATCTTGTCTAGTCTTTCTCTTTGACTGAGTGAAGCAAGTACAGGTGGCACAATAATATCCGACTGCCGTGAGGGGTGTTAATAATAATTTTAACAAAACTAGTTTTTTAACAAAACTAGTTTTTTTAACAAAACTAGTTTTTTAACAAAACTAGATTTTCCTCACATCGTCATTCTTCACAAACAGTTGTTGAAAATGATGAACAAAAATCTAAATGACATAACTGGTCTTTGTGGTGGGTGGAGGCGCGTAAGGGGAAATGCTGACGGTAGTCGACGATCGGCTCTACCAGCGGAAACTTCACCGCGCAATTTTGACACGAGAGCTGCTAGGTCACTGGCGTTTGCAGAAGTGAAAAAATGAAGGAAGTCGACATGTAGTGCTCCGGACAAATCCGATATGTGAAGAAACCGAAGGACGGACCCATCGCACACATTTTATTGTGCCACTAACATGCAGGTACCATAGTTGGCAAGGTGGTTGTCGCCAAGCGTGAACGTGCATCGTTTTCCTTTCGGTTCTTGCTGTGTTGCTGTGAGGGGGATAGGCAGGCTGCTAGCCCGTTGATATACAGAATATCTAACAATAAATCAATACTTAAAAGTACAGCTCTAGAACTGACAGTATATTTACAATGTGCAGCCAATATTTTTACAGGCCGGTACGTCGATGTTTTTTCCATCGATACAGCGATACATTTCTCCGATGTATCGAGGGCCGATAACGAAATTTTTTAAAATATAGATCTATAGGTTTACCGGTATTTCTAAAAATATACACAGTTCTACATGGAAAATATCAGGCATGCTACACTATGTGATAAAAAGTATCCGGACACCCAAAAAAACATACGTTTTTCATATTAGGTGCATTGTGTTGTCACCTACTGCCCGGTACTCCATATCAGCGATCTCAGGTGTCATTAGACATCGTGAGAGAGCAGAATGGGGCGCTCCGCGGAACTCACGGACTTCAAACGTGGTTAGGTGATTGGGGGTCACTTGTGTCATAAGTCAGTACGCGGGATTTCCACATTCCTAAATATCCCTAGGTCCACTATTTGCGATGTGATGGTGAAATGGAAACGTGAAGGGACACGTACAGCACAAAAGCGTACAGGTCAACCTCGTCTGTTGGCTGACAGAGACCGCCGGCAGTTGAAGAGGGTCGTAATATGTAATAGGCAGACATCTATCCAGACCACCACACAGGAACTCCAAACTGCATCAGGATCCACTGCAAGTACTCTGACAGTTACGCAGAGGTGAGAAAGGATTTCATGGTCAAGCAGCTGCTCAGAAGCCACACATCACACAGGTAAATGCCAAACGACGCCACGCTTGGTGTAAGGAGCGTAAACATTGGATGATTGAACTGTGGAAAAACGTTGTGTGGAGTGACGGTTCACGATACGCAATGTGGTGATCCGATGGCAGGGTGTGGGTATGGCACATGCCCGATGAACATCATCTGCCAGCGTGTGTAACGCCAACAATAAAATTCGGAGGAGGTGGTGTCATGGTGTGGTCGTGTTTTTCACGGAGGGGGCTTGCACCCCTTCTTGTTTTGCGTGGCACTATCAAAGCACAAGCCTACATTAATGTTTTAAGCACCTTCTCACTTCCCACCGTTGAAGAGCAATTCGGGGATAGCGATTGCATCTTTCAACACGAACGAGCACCTGCTCATAATGCACGACCTGTGGCGGAGTGGTTACACGACAATAACACCCCTGTAATGGACTGTCCTGCACAGAGTCGTGACCTGAATCATATAGAACACCTTTGGGATGTTTTGGAATGCCGACTTTTTGCCAGGCCTCAACGACCGACATCGATACCTCTCATCAGTGCAGCACTCCGTGCAGAATGGGCTTCCGTTCCCCAAGAAACCTTCTAACACCTGGTTGAACGAGAGTGGAAGCTGTCATCAAGGCTAAGGGTGGGCCAACAACATATTGAATTCCAATATTACCAATGGATGGTGCCACGAACTTATAAGTAATTTTCAGCCAGGTGTCCGAATACTTTTGAACACATTGTGTTCCAACCAATAGCTCCATATCCAGAAACCACTGACCCGCAATTTACAGGGACTGCGTGGTCTGTGCGTAGACATTAGGTGCCCTATGCCTCCGGAAAACTACACTACTGGCCATTAAAATTGCTACACCAAGAAGAAATGCAGATGGTAAATGGGTATTCATTGGACAAATATATTATACTAGAACTGACATGATTACATTTTCACGCAATTTGGGTGCATAGATCATGAGAAATCAGTACCCAGAACAACCACCTCTGGCCGTAATAACGGCCTTGATACGCCTGGGCATTGAGTCATACAGAGCTTGGATGGGGGTGTACAGGTACAGCTGCCCATGCAGCTTCAACCCGATACCACAGTTCATCAAGAATAGTGACCGGCGTATTGTGACGAGCCAGTTGCTCGGCCACCATTGACCAGACGTTTTCAGTTGGTGAGAGATCTAGGGAATGTGCTGGCCAGGGCAGCAGTCGAACATTTTCTGTATCCAGAAAGGCCCGTACAGGACCTGCAACATGCGGTCGTGGATTATTCTGCTGAAATGTAGGGTTTCGCAGGGATCGAATGTAGGGTGGAGCCACGGGTCGTAACACATCTGAAACGTAACGTCCACTGTTCAAAGTACCGCCAATGCGAACAAGAGGTAACCGAGACGTGTAACCAGTGGCACCCCATACCATCACGCCGGGTGATACGCCAGTATGGCGATGACGAATACACGCTTCCAATGTGCGTTCACCGCGATGTCGCCAAACACGGATATGACCATCATGATGCTGTAAACAGAACCTGGATTCATCCGAAAAAATGACGTTTTGCCATTTGTGCACCCAGGTTCGTCGTTGGGTACACCATCTCAGGCGCTCCTGTCTGTGATGCAGCGTCAAGGATAACCGCAGCCACGGTCTCCGAGCTGATAGTCCATGCTGCTGCAAACATCGTCGAACTGTTCGTGCAGATGGTTGTTGTCTTGCAAACGTCCCCATCTGTTGACTCAGGGATCGAGACGTGGCTGTACGATCCGTTACAGCCATGCGGCCAAGATGCCTGTCATCTCGACTGCTAGTGATACGAGGCCGTTGGATACGAGGCCGTTAGGATCCAGCACAGCGTTACGTATTACCCTCCAGAACCCACCGATTCCATAATGTGCCAAGAGCCATTAAATCTCGACCAACGCGAGCAGCAATGTCGCGATACGATAAACCGCAATCACAATAGGCTACAATCCGACCTTTATGAAAGTCGGAAACGTGATGGTGCGCACTTCTCCTCCTTACACGAGGCATCACAACAACGTTTCACCAAGCAACGCCGGTCAACTGCTGTTTGTGTATGAGAAATCGGTTGGAAATTTTCCTCATGTCAGCACGTTGTAGGTGTCTCCACCGGCGCCAACCTCATGTGAATGCTCTGAAATACAACTATCTTTATAGCTATTAAAAATTCATAATGATAAATTTTCAGAATTATGTGTACGGGGTTAGGAACTTGTATGGGACTATGAGAAATTGTTTTACACTTTTTAATCTGATTTAAAAACGTGTTAAATTAAAAATTTTCCTCAGAGGATTTCAAATGGTTTCACCAAAATGTAAAGGAGATGTATGTTACATTTCATATTTATTTCAGTGCCCTTTCATCTGCTCATGCATGTAATAGGATCGTCTTTTAAAAACCTACTAACAATACATGAATCTAATTGGTAATTTAAAAAAATGCAAGAAAATTTAATTTTTTATGATTTTTATAATATTTTTATTTCAGTACTAGCCTTATACATGCTACTTTGTCCTTTCTATATGTGTGTCACATATATGGCACAAATCTCCTCCTTTGTTAGTCTCCTCCTCGCTCTTTCTGCCAGTCGCCTCCTCCCACCCCTCTCTTTCCATCTCCTATTCTCTCTGTCGATCTCGTACCCCAGCTCTCACTATCCATCTCCTCTTGACCGTTCTTTTGGACCAACTGCGCTTATCCTCATACACAGGGTGATTATAATTAAAGTTAAATTTTCAATACGCTGTAGAAATAACACGACTGGTCAGAATGACGTCAAATTGCAACGGAATATTATTCGAGAAGGGGGAAAACGTATGGCAATAGATCAATAGATGGTGCTGTGTGTGTCAGAATACGTAAATGAAAACACCTATCATGCGCACGACCCATTGAAGTTGGTATAACCACGACGGGTACACAGCTTTTCCTCCTTTCGCATCTGCGACGGTCTCCATCACTGTCTCAATGCAGGATCGCGCTCTGCTTGTAAAGCTGTATTACAAGAATGATGACTGTGCACACGTCGCTCTGCAAAAGTTCCGGACACTGAAGGCTTTGAAAAAAAGGCGTTGGTCCGATGACTGCCGTGGGTCTGGAGAAAATGATTCGGAAATTCGAAAAGACGTTTTCTTTTGGTGTGCGACGTAGTAGAGGGAGGAAACGAATTGATTCGACGTCAGTGGAAGCAGTGGCCACTGCGATGCAGGACGAGACGAGTGATCGTGTGCAAACGTGTAGTGCACGGAGAATTGCCCAAACATTGGACATACGCGTGAGCACGGTGCGTAAAATCCTACGAAACATCCTTGTTTGCTATCCTTTCAAAATTACCCATGTGCACTAGTTGCTTCCTGTTGACCTGCCAGCAAGAGAGACCTTTGCTTTAGAATTTATTGCTCGCACGGAAGTGGACAATGATTGCCTGTGGAAGATTTTGTGGAGAGACGAAGCCCACTTCCATCTGACAGGGTGTGTCAATACACAGAACTGTAGGAGATGGGCAACGGAAAATCCACACGAATATCAACCAATACCGCTTAATCCTGAAAAGCTCACTGTGTGGCGCGGGTTTACGGCCATACTTTTACGAAGAGACAGGTGCTCCCAGTCCTGTTACCTGTACCTGTCACTGGTAAGCGCTATGAGTGTCTTTTGCGCAACCACGTCATTCCAGCTCTCCAACAGCGTGGATGGGATTATTTTTATGCAAGGTGGCGCACCTTCGCACATTGAAAATCCAGTTAAGCAACTGTTGAAGTGCAATTTCGGAGATGCTAGAATTGTCAATTGCCATTTATCTACAGCCTGGCTGTCCCGATCACCTGATCTTAAACCGTGTGACTTCTGGCTGTGGGGCTATCTGAAAGATGTTGTGTTCAGTGTTGCGATTGCAAATTTAGCTGCATTGAAGGCAAGCATTGTGTAACACATTCTGAACGTGAAAGCGGAAACACTTCGATCAGTTGTGGAACATGCAGTTTCTCTATTTCAACTTGTTGCATAAAACGGTGGATAGCATATTGAACATTTTTGCTCCAGTCACATGGAAATTAATAATCCGATTTAATTTTGATTGATGCTTTTATGCGGTTTTTTGGCTCAGGACAATCAAAAACCGATGTGATTTATGCTTTTTATGCGGTTTTTCGCCTCAGGAGAATTAAAAGCCGATTTTTCCCATCCGATGTGATATGACCTTGCCATGGTGGATGGGCTTACGTAACTAACAGTATCACACCTGAAGACGCACTCACACTGAGTAGTACAGTTTGTTTAACGTCAAACGTACACCTTAGGCATTGTTGTATGATTCATTTGTCAGTTGTAGTCGACCAATATTAAATTATGATGCTTACAGCGCCGTCTATTGCTACATTTTGTAACTATTTATTTTTCTTCTGCCATACGCTTTCCCCCTTCTCTGATAATATTCCGTTGCAATTTGACGTCAGTCTGACCAGCGGTGCTAGCGAGTACAGTAATATCAAATTAAATGTTCATCCAGCCCTCAACATCTTCTCACTTGATGTTAATAACACACGAAATAAAGAGAGAGAGAGACAGAAGTATTTCTTTAGATATAATCTAGTTTACCTGACGTTACAAACTACTCCTCTTCAAAATGAGCCTGATGCTGTTCTAAAAAAAAAAAACATTCTTTCACTAATTTGGTACAGTACCCGGTGGAAACCTACACAGATATGATGTTTCGAATGCAGTCACCAGAAAGCAATCGAAAAGCTCTAGTCGGTAGTTGGGGAAGAATAGTGGCATCATCAACGTAAAACAACTTCGATTTCAAGGGCATGTAGAAAAGTTGAGCCACTAGAGCAGGGCTACTGCAATGTGGATGTTTCCACTAACAGATCAGATTTAGTTTAGTTGCATGTAGAAACCAGGCTTTAGTTATGTTTTAGTAAGGAGAGACCACTATTGTACGGAATTGGTAGAACTTGGCTTGAGATATATGAAAAAATAAGAAACCAAGGAGTGCACTAGTGCGTATAAGGCAGCAGAGGATAATGTTACGATCAGAAATAAATCTCCATGTACTTACTGGCAGCAGCGTCCGAAGCAGCAGAACTCATCGTCAGTGCAAATCTGTAGTCCGCCACAGTAACCTGTAACAGATGTAGAGCGCTGTGCTGGGTGAAGTTTGTCTAATGAGCGTAGCAGCTCGTTCAGTGTCTGCGTTTACAAGCGACTTCCACAGCAAATACCTACCGTTCAGCTTTCGAACAGCACGGGGCAGAAATGAACGTTACGGCTTTCCACGTCAACTCCTTTTTCTTTTACTTCATCGCGGTGGTCATTCCACATTCTCTATTAAATGAGGAGCATACTAGCATTCAGAGGAGACAGATGATGACTGAAATTTCCTGAAAAGGTTTCACTGCAATGAAAAAATCATTTATTTTAGTTATGGCCCTCTCAATTCGCTTATCATGCCGTGACACTCTCCTATTTCACGATAACACAAAATCAGCCGATCTCTTTGAACTTTCTCGATGTATTTTGTCAATTATATCTGGTAAGAGTTTCTTACTCGAAGACAGCAAGACGTTTAGCATAAGCAGTTTCTGTAGTGAGTTTGTTGCACTTTCCAAGTGTTGTGCCAATAAAACTCAGTGTTTGTTACTCTTTCCCGGTAAGCTTTTCTACATGCTCGTTCCAGTTTCAGTTGTTCGTGGCTGTAACTACTAGATATTTACAAGTGGACTTCGAACAAAGAGTCACAAGTTTACATTCACAATGAGCATCCCCAGAAAGAGCGCTTTGAATGTCAAGCAGCGTATAGTGGCCAGACGGGAACCGCTTTTAAATTAGGTTTCAGGAGCACATACCGTCTTATAAAGGACAGATTAAGCATAATTGCGCCTCCTTCGCTGAGCACCTTAAAACCAGTGGCCTCCAGGCACCAGCGCTCGAGAACTTAAGGGTTTTGCACCACGCTCCCAAAGATAAGAGGCTCAATCTGCTAGAAGAAATCGAAATTGTATACATTCGTACGCTAAGAAGGATACATTGCTAAAGGATCAGTTATCAAGCAAGAGTCACGTTTTCTATGATTACATGTTTCCCATTTTTTTTTTAAATTTATTACTTTTCAGCCTTCTATTACCACGGTCTGGGTGACTTGTCACGTACATGCAACTGTATTTTATTTTTTGGCATTGTTACCTTTTAGCCATGAATTTGTGGTCTAATCTTTATTTTATTCCTCTACGTATTCTATTTCATTATTCTAAAAAAAATGGTTCAAATGGCTCTGAGCACCATGGGACTTAACATTTGGGGTCACCAGTCCTCCAGAACTTAGAACTACTTAAACCTAACTATCCTAAGGACATGACACACATCCATGCCCGAGGCAGGATTCGAACCTGCGACCGTAGCGGTCGCGCCGTTCCAGATTGAAGCGCCTAGAATCGCTCGGACACACAGGCCGGCTTCATTATCCTCTTACCGCTTTTGAGCATAAGGGTTTCCTAAGTGTCTGTGCATAGCTTTCGATCTGTCATGTCCTCCAGTGTGTATATTCTGATATGCTCTATTTTGTTCTATTTATTTCTTAATTCATCCATTACTATTTGAATTTTAATCTGTTACCATACTGTAAGCCCGACGGCACGCCGCTTGGTGACTGTCATTACTACTTGCCCAGTATTTTGATGAGCTCCTGCCGTTCATATGTACACTCTACGTGAATACGGCCGAGACTCTGGGGCCATTGTAGTCTACGGCAGTTAACGGTTTGCACTGCTACGCCAGTCATCGCCTCCATGAGGTTATGCGCGTTTTTCCGTTTCTCTACAAATGCCCGAGCACGGTGATTTTATTTTATTAATTTTTTATATTTTTTCGAATAGATTGCCTTTTAGTACGATTTACTCGGCATCATGCCTTATTGACGGGTGCTTTTTTGGCAGACAGTTTCTGATCTTTTAACGTGAGTTACGTTACGTTCCTGTGTATAATTCTAATCGGTCGGTTTTTGAAGCTTCTTGCTTTTATGGTAGTCCAGAATAGCACCACGCCGAATTTACTGTAATATCGTCGTTCCCTTATATTTTCAGACAACCTGATGACGCCCTATTCGGGCGAAACAAAAAAATGGTTCAAATGGCTCTGAGCACTATGGGACTTAACGTCTGAGGTCATCAGTCCCCTAGAACTTAGAACTACTTAAACCTAACTAGCCTAAGGACATCACACACACCCATGCCCGAGGCAGGATTCGAACCTGCGACCGTAGCAGCAGCGCGGCTCCGGACTGAAGCACCTAGAACCACTCGGCCACAGTGGCCGGCCCGGGCGAAACGCGTCGTTCTTAAGCTAATAATGACCATTCTGCAATCTACGACTGGTTTTCTTTTTTTAATATTGAAAGACGTGTATATTTTCTATTGTCAAACCACAATTTATGAAAGGTGTTTATATTTTATTAATAGAATTAACTAGGAATAATTAATATTTGTCATTTTGGAAATAATTGTGGTAGCATCGAATGTCTGCACCAAAGTATTGTTGGCGGGAGAGATCGCACATTGATATAATTTTAAAAAGGGCGGGAGAGACCGCGTATGGATACATTTTAAGAAAAGAGCGGTCAATGCCGCGCATTGATACATTTTGTAATGGTAGCAGGGATTTTCTGCACCAGAAAGCATTGTATGCAGGAGAGACCGCACATTGGCGTTCGTAGGATGTCAGTAGTAAGCGAGATGTGAAGCGAGTCGGTAGCAGGTCTGAATCGAGAGGTTGAGAGGAGCGGTGTGCCTGCCAGCCACCAGATATGATTTACAAGAGATTATAAACGGATGTACAGAGACATCAGATAATTATGAGAAACTCAAGACTGCTGAAGGTATGTTTGCGCAATGCTAGTTGTAAGATTATTGTGAAAAGTAAGTCCCATTTGAACGTTTGTAAAATCATTTCATTACCAACAGTAAATATTTGAGGAATCGTTTTCAGAATATAATTAATTTTTGCCAGCAATATTGCATTACTGATTATAATCCATCCAAAAAAAAAAAAATCAACGTAAAACTTTGCAAAATTTTATTGTTGTCAAGAAAAAGTTTAACTATGAATTACGTAACTTCAGTCAAGTTAATTAAAGAATAACGTCAACTTTATTAAGGAGTAACGTCAGCTTTGGTAATAAATACAGCCACTTATTATGACAGCCCAGCAGCAGCTAATAGAGTATAGTAAAACAGAGTAAGTATATTCATGCCGCAGTTCGATGTAGCAATCAGATGGCGATCCAGTAACAATAAAAGAAGGTAAGGAACAGTTTTGGGTTACTACAGGTAACGACTGAGGGCCACGACGACGACACATTCTATGTTTCGTCGAAATAATCAGGAAATCACTTTTAATAAGCAGCATTTAAATTTGTATGCGAAGATTGCACTTATTATTATTGAGAAAGAGAATTAATTTCAAAGGGAAGATTTCATTTGTTTTTATTAAGCAAGAGATAGAAATCCTACGGGAAGGTTTCATAGGTTATTGTAGAAGGGAAGGTTGCGTAACAAAAGAGATATAGAGGAGACGGGAATGTTTCAGTATTAGCAATAGGAGGCTGCTGTGCTATCACGCCAAGATGGAGTGAAATAATTTTCAAAAAGTAAGTCACATTTTATTCCGGCAGGGCAAGTAACTTCGATTGAACGCTGCACTACACATCATACTGACACCAATATATGACATTATGTTACAACATAGTCACCAAGGCTGTGTAAGCAACAGTCGGAACGTTCTACCAATTGCTCAGTTCCACGACGATAGAAATCCGATGGGCGAATGTCCTCAACGTTGGAAAATCTCTTTCCCCTGACGGTTCCTTTCAGCTTGCTGAACAAATTGCCAGGACGTTGACGCCTCTTTTGGATAAGGATGCGACACTGCATTTGGTCGATATGCCGACATAATTTCGCAGTGAATCTGTGTGCAATTTATACATTCTAAAACTAAAACTAAACTCCGCCCGAACACGCCATGATGGCCCAACGGTACCGACCGGCCGCCATCTCATCCTCAGACCACAGGCATCACTGGATGCGGATATGGAGGGGCATGTGTTCAGCACACCGCTCTCCCGGCCGTATGTCGGTTTACGAGACCGGAGCCGCTACTTCTCAATCAAGTAGCACCCCATTTTGCCTCACAAGGGCTGAGTGCGCCCCGCTTTCCAACAGCGCTCGGCAGACTGGATGGTCACCCATCCAAGTGCTAGCCCAACCCGACAGCGCTTAGCTTCGGTGATCTGACGGGAACCGGTGTTACAACTGCGGCAAAGCCGTTGGCAATTTAGACATTGAGCTCACAACAATCGTACTGTACCGTGTACCTCAGTTTTGGAGTACTTTTCCAGTTGCTGCGTCTGTGGTGCACCTGTGCTCCGTACCGCAGTAGAACTAAGTCTGTAGGAAACCCTGAACGTTCAATACCTTCTTACAGTGAGCCACCCCTGTCGCGCAATGGTCTTGCCTAAATATATGGTAATTAGTTTTTATTTCCTATTGGTCCACTACCTAATAAGCATCAGTGGACAACAGTCTAAGAAGCCATCTCAGATTACCTCCTGAGTCATTTACACAGATCGAGAACAGCAAATGGAACACTGAATGTTGCTATGGTCCCACTAATTGTACACATTAGGCGAAAATGACGTAAGTGGGAGTCTGAAGTTACTGGCACAAAAGCTGAGAATCTTCTTGGTACACGAGAGGACTGCACAAAATGAACACACTTACTAAATGTGTTTGAGGCTTTCAGCTTAAGACAAACGCAATTCTTTGTGCTCATTATATTTTGCGCATGTTTCGAAGTTGTTACACTGTCATCCGTGGGATTCCCTTCATTTTACTCTAGAAGATAAATAACGTTGAACAGAGTAACCCCTGGTGCCGTGATATGGTGTGGAGTGGTTGATACACAAAAATAATCGAAACCGAACCTTATTAGTGTCGATTTCTTAGCTTTCCGTTTGATGGATTGATTGGTGCCAGTCCCTATCTTTGGAGGTGGAGGTGGCAGTAAGAAGGGATGACATGTAAAATATGTCTCTAAGAAAGCTTGGACAACCAAACTTGGTACATATCGACTCGCTGCAATCTTACTATACGGAAATTAATACTGTTGAGGTGAGATGCTCCTAGCCCTCTAGAGGTAAGAATGGGTGGATTGCGGCATGTAAGATTATGGAAAAAATCGATATTAATGTCAAATTGATAGTCTTTTATGACTTAATAACGCTATTCGGTGACGATCCCTACGAGATTTAAGTCTAAGTTCAATTGAAACCCGAATTTCTTATCCACCATATCACTCCACTCCACAACCCGTCCTACGATGCAAGGCCGCCATCTATCTGCACACTTCATACCACACTCACTTCTCTAGCGTAGGCGATTTCCGAAAAGATAGTGGATACGTAGAGAGGCTGTGGCACGCTATTCAGCGCTCCCTGCGTTGCTATGTGATACTTTTAGACGCTATATTTTATGTTGTCGTTCGGTTGTTGCTCTGAAAGGAAACATTTCGCGTTTTATTTCCTTTTCTGCTGTTTACTCAGGCTATAAACGTACGCATATACCTGGAAAAAAGATTTAAGATTAACGTGCGCCTTATTACATGTGCCCTGTAACTGAGCTGTATTTTATGTGCTCTGACGTGCCTGCTTACTTGTGTAATACAGCTTCATTCATCAAAGTTCTCTTTGCCATGTACCTTCAGTCGTATGAGATTTCCAAAATTTTGTGACGAAGTAGAATCTTGGCAAAGGTTTCAGTTTACTTTGTAACACATTCGAAAAGTCAGGAATATAAGATCGTAACTTCTTGTTGTGACTGAAAACGTTGTTGCTGGATGGAAGGTGTAGTCACAACACCTTCTTCTTTAAGTGAGTATTGTAAAGTATCTGATTCTTTTCCTGATAGTTGCAGTAAGCATTATTCTAATAATTGTTTTTGCTGCCTTCTTTTACATTTAAAATGAAGTATGCCTTTATTTTAGAAAACATGAATTACAGACATAAAGGCCGCGAATTTTCTGTGAGTAGATACTTACTAGTCTTAAGTTATAGCTTCAGATTACAATACGAACCCTTTGTGCGCAATGTGAAAAGTGGAAAGTGTAAGTTACACTATGAAACAATCGTTGTATCATTTTTATATGCGTAGCCGTTTTGCAAAATTTATGTCTGTATAATGAACAAGAGATAAACTGTTCAGGAGAAAGACAGTTTAGCTAATTAGTACCTCAAGTGTGAATTTGATAAACTTACAATCAGCCAATAATATCATTGCATATTCGATTGTCTGGGTGGGTTAGGTAGTACTGTGCGTGATTTGTCAGTCAGAGTTTACGTATCTGCCACATGTAACACTAGGTATACTACATAAAATTTATATAAATACAGACTTCTGCTAGAATGTTTCTCTTTAAAATCTCTGCTCACCTCAACTTGTAGATTACCCATATCACCAACAGATTTTGGAACGTTTCTTTACTGGATATATCAAATCTGCACCAAAGGATGTAGTACTTTATCCATACAAAGACTAGTCCATAACAGAATTTTCCAGACTGTGTCTTCTTATTGTAAATATCACAACCAATCGTCTGCGACAGCAGTATTTATACTGTATATGTACGTTACAGTCATTGCCGAAAGATGATGTCGATCAGGATTTCGTATAATCAGGGATAATTTCATTTCTGCATGTAACTGATGAACATTAACAATTCGATGTTACTCTGTAGTTACTTGGCACGTTATCTACCACTACTCTACACCAAGCCCATTTGTTGTGACAACATAAACCACGAAGGCGATCTGTTGAACTTGATTTACTGTCGTCGCTCTGTTCCGTCTATAGGAAATTAAATCTCTTTAGTCTCTGCGAACACCTTGAGACTCTGGCAAAACAATGGGGGTGATACGCGATTGCAAGAACTCAGCAAGAGTTGTCATAGCCTTTGTCACCTCAAATCTCCAACTTCCTACCTACACGTGGAGCCCCTGTTAAGCCGAGAAACTCCGAGTAACCCCAGCGCAGTCGGTGAGCAGACAGGAATTGGAGGTCAGTGGAAGGCAACGGGAGACCACCACTGATACTTTTCCCATGAGAACCCCACGGCTTTGCACAGTTCTAAATTATCCGGAGCTTCAAATCCCCCAGTCACATCTCGGGGGGGAAGGGGGGGGGGGGGGCTCTTGATCGACCAATTGTCGAGGCAATTCATTTCTAGACGGAGATGCTCTTCAAACTACACTGGTTATTGACATCGTTAGAACCAGTAGGTTTCTACAAGCGTAGAATTTGTAAACTACTTTAGTATTGTCAGATTGTTTTAGATATTGTGAAATAACATACTGTTGCTGATTAATTTTTCTTTGATGATTACTGTTGTGTTCAATAAACTAATCGAAAACGCAATTTAAATATTCACTGTACTAATACAAATTAAATTCAACTTACTACAGAAACATCAGGACGGCGGTCTACCTTAATAAAGCATTAAGCGTCTGTAAGACGATTATGCCTATTTTAACACGAATTAGTCGGATATTACCGACTTTTGACCTCCAGAAGGTCTGTATTTGCTTCATGCCCTGTGTCATACTCAAGTATTATGAAAATGTGGCAGTTAATAGATAAAATTATGTATTCACAACAAAAAAAAATATGTCGGCAGAAAACAAAAGTGGCATTATTAATTTTGCAGTACTATAAGGTTTTCGCCCTGACACTAAGGGATACTGAAAGCCGCAAGAGATATTTTGCTCTTACGATTCCCTTATTTAGTTTCTATCGGCCTGCTTGCAGCTCTGCTACAGAAGAATTAAAAATACGGCTTTCAGCGAGCCTCGAAAGGGGAACAAAAGCAGCTTGTACCTGGTAGGAAAGGACGTTACCTCCGAGCTACATGTGCGGTGTCTGTGTCTTACTTATTAGCCCAATAGTGGCTATGACAGATAAATCGAAACATGCGAGACGAGAGTAGTTGTACTTCCAGTTTAGAACGATTTTAGTGGACTCAAAGGTATTGATAGCCTTTTACCACATCTCAAGCGAAAATCACTCACATTATTCAATTGAAATGACATGATAATATCAAGTGAATTTAGTAGGATAGTTCTGTGCCATCAAGGAAGTAACTCGTCGGTCACAGATCTGCCAAACATATTCTGCGTTGTTGCCAAGTTTCAGTTATAATACCAAGAAGGATACCAGCTGATGTGTTGCTCTGAGTGACCTCGGAAGTGACAGTAGCTTCGTCTCAAATTTGTGGGTGGCAAGGGCCGGAATATCCTCATTATATGTCAATGAGTCTTATTCGCATTTCTGTAACTAGGTTTTGGGGCAAGAGTGTAATTACTTTTAATACATCGATGCACTGAGTGCAAACGGAACGTCATAAATTAACAACTGCGACAATTATTTATATTTTACTGTCTTAATCGGACTGAAACCTTGAAAGCGTATACACCAGACGCGATTCACAATTTTGGAGCTTCTCCAGTGGTTGAGTTGGTAACGTATCTTTACTATACAATATTATTATTGAGATCGCTGTCATTGGCACACCCGCCGGAAGACGGGCATAACCTGGCTTCTTGTTGTCAGCTTTTCTGACGGATATTCTGCCGTTGCTCGAAATGTGGAGACCTAAAGGTGAATTCGAATATTCGATATGGCGAAAATCTGTTGTTTCTATTCTTCCAGCTCCAACATTCAAAAAATAGTTACAATAAACGGCAGAAAAAGGCCTGTGAACCAACAATTAATAATCCAGTCATAATTATTGGAATCTTATAAACTCCATCTGTCATCTGATAATTGTGAGAAACCACTTTTTTTCATCTGCACAGCACCGCAGTATGAACTCAAGGGTTTCATAGGATTCCTATACTTAATTTCCTTGTGATTGTTTTCAATGGCAGTAGAGGAGGAGAAAAACCATCTGACTTCAAATATACTTTTCCAGTGGGATTTGAATCTTTGGTTGCAGTTGCAGAAGCACATTCAGTGAGGTATCAAAAATGTGAGCATTCACTCACTGCTGTAGTGTAGGCTAGGGTAAAAAGAAGCAGGTTTCCCACAAAGTAAACGATGAGAGACACTGTAATTAACGTATAAAGTAGTCATCTCGCAAACGTAAATTTTCCAAATCGCTGTCACTTATTAAACATGAATTGGTCAGAAAATTAGAACTATACCTAGTGAAATGAGTAGGTTAATCCAGCTCCAGTCCGTCGTTATCAGTGAGTTCCCAAACATTTTAAGATACAATGTCGATCAATTAGATATTGAAGAACAGATGTTCAGGCTGTCATAGGGCGTTAAAATACAGTTACGGTGGCAGATGAAAATTTATGCCTGGCCACGTTCGAACCCGGATTCGTGGTGTATTTTCTTTTGGACATATCCGAAATAACAGACACCTCACATATATGCATATACAGGGTGTTTCAGGAGGAATAGTAGACATTTTAGAAGGTGGTAATGTAGACGAACTGCATAAAAAGTTCCATATAAATGTGTCCACTTTTTATTGAGCACAGAAATACAGCTGTTAGTACGTAACTCTAACAAACTCAGAGCAAAGGCAAATGAAGTTCAAAGTTGATTTTCAAACATTCCCCCACCAGCTTCCTTTCTAACTCCACGTGTAGCTCTTCTAAGGTCGTCGAGGGCTGTACTATTCAGAATCCGAACGATCAAATCGGCTCGTGGGTTTACTTTTTCATTGTACACTTCGTAAACCGTCCCCACAGGCAAAACTCTAAAGGGATAAGGCTGGGGGATCTTGGTGGCCAAGAAAAGTGCCCACATCTACTGATCCATCTTCTGGGAAATGTTCGGTTTGGATCATGTGTCACCTGACGACTAGAACGTGTGGGAGCCCCGTCATGCTGGAGGAACATACGCATTCTTGTAGCCAAAGGAGCCTCTTCATATAATGCTGGAAGCTCATTTTCAAGGAAATGTAGACAACGGAGTCCTGTAAGGACCATCAAACGAAACAAAAGTGCATTGAACCCAGCTGTGTGTACTCAATAAAGATTGGACACATGTTACATGGCACTTTTTCCGAAATTTGTGTATACGACCACCTCCAACAATATTTACTGTTCCTCCTGAATCATCCTGTATAATTATTCAGCTCTCGAATCCGTCGTCGTCCGAACACTCACAGGAATACAGTGTAGCTGCGAGCGAGTGGAGTAAGGGACTGGTGGGGAGGGGGGGGGGGGGGGGGTACCGCGTCTGTGGTACGCGGCAAAGATGGGAATTTGCGTCTGACGAAGAGCATGTGTAGATAGGTCCTGCAGGAGGCAGGTTAGACGTTGTATTCCGATAGTGCAATGGTCGGCTCGCCTGCCTAGTAAGCAGGAGTTTCAGGTTCGAACCCCACTCTGGCATAAATTTTCATCTGCCGCCGTTGCTGTATTTGAAAGCTCTGTGACAATGTGGACGTCTGCCCTTCGATATTTAACATGCATTATAGGTGATTTGTGAAAATTTGTCTAGCCATCAATGAAACGGGACTTCAGCGGCATACATTCCTTAGTCATTGCTTTGTGAAGGCGCTAACCCATATTATACACATGCAAATCAGTTTGTAGCGCATATGTAGTCAAATAACAAATGGTCAGTAAACAAGTACTTACGAACAGCAGAAACAGGATTTCAGTGAGCTGATCACTTAACCAAGTGCAATATGAAGTACCTGTGTAGTGAGTCATTTGAGCTGCATAGCTGACGGTAATATTTGGCAAGCAATTAACTGCAGAATTAATGTAATTCCTGCACGATGATCTCTGTAGTCATCCTGTATCATTAGCAGCTCGTGAATGTTCGTTAAATCAGATTACTGAAGCTGATGCCAAATAAAGAGAAGCGACGACGCCACCACACTACCTTTACTTAGGTAGTCTGCGTTGGATTATGTGCGCCACCATTAACGTTACTGTGAGCAGTTTCACACCATAACACCACCACATGCTCTGACAACCTGTACCATTATCATCACATGGTTGTTACTCGCGGTGATTACAAGTTGCTGATGTTTGTCAAGAATAGCCTCGTGAATGTGAAGTTCCATTTGCATTACGCCTAGGACGGAGAGAATCATAAATATCAGTAAGAGGTTACCCAGCGAAGGGAGGAGTCCACGTATTGTCTTAATTTCTTGCAGTGTGATATTAATGTACTTCCTGATGGTTTCACACTAACGGGTTCTTTTGGCTGTCAGAATACTCATATGGGAATGATCAAAGTGTAATTGCTGGAACACTCAACTACCTTAATAACACCTCATTTTGGATTGAATATGACTCGGAAAAAATAATCCAAATGGCTCTGTGCACTATGGGGCTTAACATCTGAGATCATCAGTTCCCTAGAACTACTTAACCCTAACTAACCCAAGGACATCACACACATCCATGCCCGAGGCAGGATTCGAACCTGCGACCATAGCGGTCGCGCGGCTCCAGACTGAAGCACCTAGATCCGCTAGGCCACTACGGGCGGCTATGACTCGGAAGGTGACGTTAATTTCACGTTTCCGTCCGCCTCCTGACGACTTACTGAATGAAGTCTGAAGTGCACTCACAGTTGTGTTGCCTGCAGCATGAATTCTGTAAAGTATTGTAGCAGCTGGCAGTCATTGCTGAATACAGACATATGCAAATATCTCCACAGCTCTAAGGGAACTCGTGTTTGTTGCATTTTTTTCCATACCGTAATTAGCACAGTAACACAAGGCTCACTCTGCTGAAGAACTTGATGCCCGCAAGTCCTAAAATAAGTATCTGCGATCGGTAGTAATGTGTGAAAGGAAACAGACTATTGGACAAATGAATGGAGAACTCTCTGCTTTTTGCGTTTCCGATAGCGCCTACGATAAGAATCCGGCGTCATATTATGCGCCGGCCGAAGTGGCCGTGCGGTTAAAGGCGCTGCAGTCTGGAACCGCAAGACCGCTACGGTCGCAGGTTCGAATCCTGCCTCGGGCATGGATGTTCGTGATGTCCTTAGGTTAGTTAGGTTTAACTAGTTCTAAGTTCTAGGGGACTAATGACCTCAGCAGTTGAGTCCCATAGTGCTCAGAGCCATTTGAACCATTTTTTTCATATTATGCTTCGGAACCCTAAAGTGTTTATTTTTCACTTCATACTGAAACAAAAGCTGTAATATGAGAAGAGGAAATGACTTACATGCTTCTCTAAAACTAGTATTTTGTGTTTATTTTCTCACTTCATACTAAAACAAGGGCGTTGACATGAGAGGAGGAAATGAGGTATACGCTTCCAAGACAGTATTTCCTTTTGTGCTCCTACTGCGCTCAAGAAAGCTCTACAGTCCATTTTTGTGTGTTGGATAAATTTTGATAGCATCTCAAATTACTTTGAGAGAAGGTTCCATTTTCTTGGGATTGAAATATAGTAGACATTTCATCTCTGATTAATATTCTGATGACTAATGACATGATACACGTTCCAACTGCTCCATGGAACCTGTGAGTAGAGTCTCACGTTTGTTACTATAAGTCTCACAGTATAAGAGCATACAGGCAGTGATGTCCGCTCACTGCGGTCAGACCCAAGGTGGTTTCTTTCTGTTTACCGGCGAAGCATGTGCTGCAGTGTCCACGATCAGCCGACACAAACAAATCGCGCCGACATTGGGCACTGCTAATCACTGCATTTGTAGCGAGCCGCGACAAGAGCATACTGTCTCTGCTACCGATATTATGGAGTTAATAGTGGCTGTGAGCACTATGGGACTTAACGTCTGAGGTCATCAGTCCCCTAGAACTTAGAACTACTTAAACCTAACTAACCTAAGGACTTCACACACATCCATGCCCGAAGCAGGATTCGAACCTGCGACCGTAGCGGTCGCGTGATTCCAGACTGAAGCGCCTAGAACCGCTCAGCCACACCGGCCGGCATGGAGTTAACGCATGTTACTTACTTAACCTAATATACAAGACATCGGATGGCTAAACATTCAGTTTGTAGTAATTAGCCATTGCATTAAAATACTTTACATTTATATTTGGGCCGGCCGGTGTGGCCGTGCGGTTCTAGGCGCTACAGTCTGGAACCGGGCGACCGCTACGGTCGCAGGTTCGAATCCTGCCTCGGGCATGGATGTGTGTGATGTCCCTAGGTTAGTTAAGTTTAATTAGTTCTAAGTTCTAGGCGACTGATGACCTCAGAAGTTGAGTCGCATAGTGCTCAGAGCCATTTGAACCATTTATATTTGATGCAATACTTATTGTTGCTTGTCTCTCAAATGTCAATATTATTGATTCAAATTGTGCGTGAACACGAAAACACACACACACACACACACACACACACACACACACACACACACACACACACACAACAGTCACTGATTCCATTGAGAGTGGCGACTGCTGTCTGTTGAACAACACATGCGCCAATCAATTACACAGACACACGATGACCGAAAGGTGTCTCGTTTGTTGGCAACAAATTCCCGCTGCGATTGACACACCCTTGAGAAAGCATTCGTAGTGCAAAACATCCTTTTGGAGCTATCAGACAGAAAATATTATGTTCACACTACTCTTTGCTCGAGTTTAAGTCTTTTGGTAGCACTCAGCCTTTCATTCCTTAGGACGTTAACAGTAAATGCATCATAACACGTCACCAGTAACAGCATTGCATAGGAATGCTCAATGAGCGACCTGATGACGTTCAAGCAAAACTGCAATAATAGTAACTCCGTTGATTCTTGTTGTTCCGAATTAGGGCGTGCAATACTCCTATACCAGACGTCTGAGCCTTTCCTGATAAATGCAGATGTCGCATGATGGTTAAATGGTAACCCATCACTTATATCAGTAGTCGAGACTTCCTTAACGTGGAATATCATTCATGCCAGAACGATCTTTGTTGAAACAAGAATATCCTTTTCGGGCGTATTTTTCCCAAAAGCACTCGCTCTTCACACAGTTCAAATCTTTCGAGCTGTCTCCTCTGCATTCACCCCTCTATTATACCAAGAGTAAATTCTGTGCTGCAGATGTTACACCTTTTTCCACTTGCGACCCATTTTTACAATGCTTAATCATAGTTCATGATTTTCAAGTATGTAAAATCCAGTGCTTAACTGCAAGATGATAACTAGAACTTCAAATTCGAAAATGCCAGTTGAGACGTACTCTGACAGCGTCGCGCCGCGTTCACATGGGCGGCGCCCGATTTCAGGCGGCGGGTGGCGTCTGGCCGGTGGCCGGTAGCCGCTGCAGCGCGAGGAAACGCTCGAGCGTAAGCTGTTCTGATCGCGAGGCAGCCACGAGCTGTCCTGCTGAATTGTTTCTGGGGGTATTTGTTATTACTGGTGCGTGGAATGTGAAACGAATTATCTTTGATGTTCAATCAGCCTCATAACTCTAGATGAGGGTCGAAATATGGTTAAAAAATATACAAATGGACGCAAACACCCGACTACAAGTTTAGAATACATGACGATTATCACTAGACCACAGGCTCCCACGACACTACAACATCTCGGAAGTAGACAACACTTCCTGCTGACACTTCCGCATCTTACAGTGTTGCCAGATTGTGCAGATGGCCAGACTTAGCGTTGTCGGCGGCGGTCGGTTTCATTGGCCACTTTAAGTGAGCGATTCGGATTGAGTCTCTATGGTGGCCGGCCGGCGGTAAGTTTTTATGTCTAAGACTGTACATATACAGCTAAAGATGTTTCTAATGATTCAGATAAAGTCAGTTTACAGAATTCTGAAGCGGAGTTACAGCGAAGAAAAACACAGCTGAAAAAAATATGCATGAAATTGTGAGCACGTAATAGAGTTGTTCGAAGTCAGTTGTCTGCAACAGAAACACGTCTGCAAGAAAATAATGAAGTACTCTTTTGTTTCATGAAATTAATCGAACACTGGACATAATATTTTCGTCAGAAGTTTGTTACAAGGGTGAAAACGCATTCGATGGGTCAAACAGAACATTCGTAAGTCGCTTTCTTTGCGCGCCGATTACAATTTTCTCTGGGAAAAGGTCGGATTCCGGTATCGTCTATCTGCAATGTAAACTTTGCCTTCTTGGCTAAACCACTGTTTCAAATGCCATCGAGGTATTTCGAATGATGCTTTAGTTAGGTTTGCTAATTTTTTCAAGTAAGGAACTTGTATAATTTCTTGAGTGCAAACGACAGTGTCTGCTTGTTAGTCTGAAGTTCTTTTGATCTTCTGATTAATTCAAAATGTAAATGAGCCTCATATGCAAGTTTTTTACTCGCTGAAACGTTTCTAACGTCCAACAGAGAAAACTGTATACTCTCTTTCAAAATTTAATTTGGGAGAAAAATGCAAAAACTGATTACACTTTGAGCTTTCTTTTGCCTGTTTCGATTTGACAGATACTAGATTTCTTTTTTTAAATCATCAGTGCCTTTATAAAACCTGGACAACTAGAGCAGATTAGCAATTTACATTTCAGTACTTCAGTGGAGAGTAAAACATAACACAACGACATCGCGTAAATGCGTGGCCCACATGTTAGAGTGCTGTTCCCGAGGCAGTGGCCAATATAGGCTTAAGCGCACTTCTGTGTGTTACCTACAAACTTCGTCAAAAATTTCGTCGAACTTCCTTGGCTAAACTGCTTTACTAGAGTTATTATAGGATCGTAAAATTTTTCGTCATAGTTGTTTGGGGATGGATGCCGAACAGTTCACAACAGGATACATCGGTGGCTAGTGGGGAATGGATACTATAGTGGGTGAAACCGCGGATAGCGAGAGGAGAAGCTCGAAATGTTCACCACAATCAGCTACGTGAGCTACAGCACGATGACATAAAGAATAACGAAAATTATTTGAGAATGGGCGAACATATGTTTCAGTTTGCGTCATGAAAGTGCCTCCTCATATCTGCAAGCACAACACTCATTTAAGAAGTGCCCTAATTTCATTAATCGTAAACGATGTATCTGCAAATACTGGAGTTGTATCAGTCATGATTTAAGTAGTGAAACACTGCACTAGTCACGTATTTTTTCACTCTTAATATGATGGTTGTAAAGAATTTATTCTCATTATCAAAAGAACATATTCACATGGTTATTTTACGCAGCGTTAGTGCCGGCCGCTGGTGGCCGAGCGGTTCTAGGCGCTTCAGTCTGGAACCGCAAGACCGCTACGGTCGCAGGTTCGAATCCTGCCTCGGGCATGGATGTGTGTGGTGTCCTTAGGTTAGTTAGGTTTAAGTAGTTCTAAGTTCTAGGGGACTGATGACCTGAGATGTTAAGTCCCATAGCGCTCAGAGCCATTTTTTGCAGCGTTAGTATGTGTATTGTTTTGCCTCTCTTGTCCTGCAGTTGTGTTCTATGGCTAAGTTAAGAGTTTTACCAACAGGAGAAAACTGTTCCAGTTTGCAATACAGCACTCGAATAATAGTCTAGAAACATATGAATCCATATATAAAACACCTAATGAGGAATTTATAAAGGTTAAGTTAGGTTACTTAGAGTAAAAATAAATACATTTATTTCACGTATGTTCACGTCGGACGCACTTTGCTTTACTCATCTCCATCCACATCCTTTCTTTTTATATGTAAGCATCACATCATCCACAGTAAAGCAGTTTCGAATGCAACTGATTGCTGCAGATATTTCTTTATAAGATTCGAACCTCTTGTTATGGTTTTTGTAGTCAGTGTGCTTTGTGCTGTGAAGAATTTTGTACTCTTTGAAACTTTGCAATGATCACTGTGGCGGTAGCAGGCACCGAATGAAGTAGACTTCAATATTTTATAGCTTAAATACTCTAAAGTAAGCGAATCGACAAGTATACAACGGCCCCCTCTCTAGTTTTCATCGATGATATTTGCTAAAAGCTTCCCTGCTACACTGCCAGAAATTTGACCAAAGGGCTTTAATAAGTATTTATCGCTGACCACGAACACTACATTGCTGACGTCATACACAGGTGCGCTTAGGCCTATATTTATCGTTGGTCACGCTCTATCCTTAGTGTCGTCTCAGCGTCAGCCAGTAACAGCACGGAACGCTTACTGCCCAACCTTATTTTTCTATAGAGTGCGATACTCCAGAGTTAGGAAACATTATAGAATTGCCATGACAGCACATTGTGTAGATACGAGGTCTACCTGGACGTTAGTACGGAGCGATGGGACGCCACAGTCGATCACCGAGTCGTTACACAATAGGACATTGTTAAAGTAGAAGCAGTCAGGAATGATGCAGGAAACTACACTCCTGGAAATAGAAATAAGAACACCGTGAATTCATTGTCCCAGTAAGGGGAAACTTTATTGACACATTCCTGGGGTCAGATACATCACATGATCACACTGACAGAACCACAGGCACATAGACACAGGCAACAGAGCATGCACAATGTCGGCACTAGTACAGTGTATATCCACCTTTCGCAGCAATGCAGGCTGCTATTCTCCCATGGAGACGATCGTAGAGATGCTGGATGTAGTCCTGTGGAACGGCTTGCCATGCCAATTCCACCTGGCGCCTCAGTTGGACCAGCGTTCGTGCTGGACGTGCAGACCGCGTGAGACGATGCTTCATCCAGTCCCAAACATGTTCAATGGGGGACAGATCCGGAGATCTTGCTGGCCAGGGTAGTTGACTTACACCTTCTAGAGCTGTTGGAACAGCAAGTTCCCTTGCCGGTCTAGGAATGGTAGAACGATGGGTTCGATGACGGTTTGGATGTACCGTGCACTATTCAGTGTCCCCTCGACGATCACCAGTGGTGTACGGCCAGTGTAGGAGATCGCTCCCCACACCATGATGCCGGGTGTTGGCTCTGTGTGCCTCGGTCGTATGCAGTCCTGATTGTGGCGCTCACCTGCACGGCGCCAAACACGCATACGACCATCATTGGCACCAAGGCAGAAGCGACTCTCATCGCTGAAGACGACACGTCTCCATTCGTCCCTCCATTCACGCCTGTCGCGACACCACTGGAGGCGGGCTGCACGATGTTGGGGCGTGAGCGGAAGACGGCCTAACGGTGTGCGGGACCGTAGCCCAGCTTCATGGAGACGGTTGCGAATGGTCCTCGCCGATACCCCAGGAGCAACAGTGTCCCTAATTTGCTGGGAAGTGGCGGTGCGGTCCCCTACGGCACTGCGTAGGATCCTACGGTCTTGGCGTGCATCCGTGCGTCGCTGCGGTCCGGTCCCAGGTCGACGGGCACGTGCACCTTCCGCCGACCACTGGCGACAACATCGATGTACTGTGGAGACCTCACGCCCCACGTGTTGAGCAATTCGGCGGTACGCCCACCCGGCCTCCCGCATGCCCACTATACGCCCTCGCTCAAAGTCCGTCAAATGCACATACGGTTCACGTCCACGCTGTCGCGGCATGCTACCAGTGTTAAAGACTGCGATGGAGCTCCGTATGCCACGGAAAACTGGCTGACACTGACGGCGGCGGTGCACAAACGCTGCGCAGCTAGCGCCATTCGACGGCCAACACCGCGGTTCCTGGTGTGTCCGCTGTGCCGTGCGTGTGATCATTGCTTGTACAGCCCTCTCGCAGTGTCCGGAGCAAGTATGGTGGGTCTGACACACCGGTGTCAATGTGTTCTTTTTTCCATTTCCAGGAGTGTAAACAAAACGTCCAACGCTGATAGGGTATGTGATGCTACTACAATTATAAAAAAATCGAGTGAAATTTACAAAGAACTTGTCAGTACGAGACCGTTTCTCAGTATGACGTTGCACTCCGTCTGGCGTTAATGCCTGCACTCATTCGGTTAAGAAGTAAGATGACCCGAAACTGTTCTACCTAAGGCTCCTGAAAGCACGAACTGGCGCATCCGCCATTTTCTCTCCCGGAGCTCTGAAGTGCAAACGTTCTGCGGTGCTATAGGTTTTGCGTCACGGCACTTCAGTACGAAATTATGGGTGATTGTGCTGCCATAAACTGTTCTAACCATTCTAGAAGTGGATTTAGGATGGTTCGTTTCCCGGATTTGGATAGAAGAAAAAAAACTGGACTGTTAACTGTCGTCGCGAAAACTGGGAACCCGGACGGAGCGCACATTTATGTATTGTAAGCAAATAATATTTATTATGATGTGAAGCAATATTTAATAGTAAAAATCGTATGTGATATTCGAACATAGGTTTTTGTTTAGCTGTTTTGAAAATACTACCTCTTAACAAAGATTCTGGTTTGATACAGCAAAACAGTTAGACTGGAATGAGGTGTACAGGGAACCTAATGCTAATTGAAACTTTAACTTGTTTCATGATAACTTAGTGAGTATACCAAAAAACAGTTTCCCTAAGAAAAGAGTGAAACATAAACGTAGGAAACCATCTAAAACGCCTTGGCTCACTACATGAATAATAATATCTTGAAACAGAAAAGGGAAATGTATCTCTTAGCTAGAAGGAGTACTGATCCAGAAACAGTCAAACATTGTAAAAACTACTCCAATGTATTAAGGGAAGTTATTAAAAAATCCAGTAGTATGTGCATTACGCCTGAGATTAGCACCTCTGACAATAAAATTAAAACAATCGAGAATATTGTTAAAAAGGAAACAGGGCAACCGAGAGCACAGGAAGACTTTTATTTCTGTCAGACTCAATGAAAAATTTGTTAACAAAAAGTCAGAGGCCGAAAATATTTTAATAATCATTTTTTAACTGTTGTGGAGAAAATAGGATCCAGCTGTTCATTATCAGATGCAAGGCTTTATTTGGAGGAGGCAGTACCTATGAAATTTGATAAAACTGAAATTCAACCAACCTCTCCTACTGAAATTAGGAAAATAATAAATTCAATCAAAAGTAAAAGCTCACATGGAAAGTGTACTGAAAGCTTGTTCCCAAGATGTAAGTAGGATTCTCAGCCACATATGTAGTAGTCAATTGAAACAGGGCATTTTTCCAGATAGACTGGAATATGCCATTGTTAAATCATTGCATTCTAGCAACTACCGCCCAATCCCACTTCTGAAAACTTTATCCAAAATTCTTGAAAAAGTAATGATTCAAGAGTAGCTTCATATATTTGTAAAAATGAAGTACGAACAAAATGTCAATTTGGTTTTCAGAAAGGTTTTTCAACAGAAAATGCTATATATGCTTTCACTGATCAAATATAATATTAAATGCTCTGAATAACCAAACATCACCCTTTGGGATTTTTTGTGATCTCTCAAAGGCTTTTAACTGTGTGAATCACGAAATTCTTCTAGATAAGCTTAAGTATTGTGGTATGAGTGGGACAGTGCACAAACGGTTTACTTCATATTTAACTGGAAGAATGCAGAAGGTTGAAATTATCAGTACAGATAGTCGGCCCTTTGTCAACTTTAGCCATTTTCCATATTTACACATAACTTGTGTTTTACCTTGGAGAAGGAATTGTGTAGTTCAAAAAATGGCTCTGAGCACTATGGGACTTAAGATCTGAGGTCATCAGTCCCCTAGACTTAGAACTAATTAAACCTAACTAACCTAAGGACATCACACACATCCATGCCGGAGGCAGGATTCGAACCTGTGACCGTAGCAGTCGCGCGGTTCCGGACTGAAGCGCCTAGAACCGCTCGGCCACCGTGTAGTGTGTAGTGTGTAAGTGTTAAGTATGTTCCTGTATTTCCTGGAAATTTGACGAAGCAAGCCTTCATCCGATTAGAAGTGCCGTGTTTGGTGAGATTCGTATTTATACTTGGTTATTGCCCAAATATGCGCTTTAGATGCAGACGCGCCAACTCATACTTATAGGAGCCCGGTACCAGATTTAATAAAAGTCATTATCGAATATTTAATTTGAGTTCCGCGAACAAAATAAAACATTAAAGTAGTACACGATTCTATCACAGAAATATACATGTTTCTTGCACCTTTATTCTTCATTCGGACAGCAAAGAAAAGCAGCAATAACTAAATAAAACGCGAGATTTTTGTGTCTAATCCACATATCGATGTAAACATGAGCGGAATGAAATCTCAAAATGCACGATTTAAGGTTCTATGCAGGGCAGTTCTAAAATGTTTCAGAAGACTTGAACAAACAACACAGTTCACATAGCTACGTACTGTGTTTAGCATTCGTTGGGAAACAAAATGGCAGATGTGCCATTCTGTGTTTTTAGGAACTCTAGTTATACCTGGTCCGTCATATCGCGGATACCGGCTCTGAGGCGCAGTTGTGTTCGAAGTAATCCCACATATGTTCTATCGGAGACAGATCTGAGAATCTTTCTGGCCACTGGAGTACCTCAGCATCACGCAGGCGTTTCATGCAGACACCTGCCATGTGCGGATGAGCATTGTCCTGTTAAAAACAGCACCACGATAGCGTTGCATGAGAGGTAACGCTAGAGACAGAATGTCCGTAACGTACCGTAGGGCCGCCATGGCCGGCCGGAGTGGCTGTGCGGTTGTAGGCGCTACAGTCTGGAACCGAGCGACCGCTACGGTCGCAGGTTCAAATCCTGCCTCGGGCATGGATGTGTGTGATGTCCTTAGGTTAGTTAGGTCTAAGTAGTTCTAAGTTCTAGGCGACTGATGACCTCAGAAGTTAAGTCGCATAGTGCTCAGAGCCATTTGAACCATTTGAAGAGCCGCCATACACTGGCGTCCAAAATTAAAGCGACAAAGCGCTATTTCCCAGTCCTGTCCCTAATTCACGCTATAATCACAAACTGTCAATCTGATGTCCCTACGATAGTTTTCTGCATGGAAGACGGCATTCCGGTCAATGGACAACCATGCCAATGATGACTCAGGGAACCTGTAAACGAGGTAGTGTTAACCGGTTAGCCACACACTCCAGGTAGATGCCGTTTTCCTTTACTTCCGGAAGGCGTTCGATACAGTTCCACACTGTCGCCTGATAAACAAAGTAAAAGCCTACGGAATAACAGACCAGCTGTGTGGCTGGATTGAAGAGTTTTTAGCAAACAGAACACAGCATGTTGTTCTCAATGGAGAGACGTCTACAGACGTTAAAGTAACCTCTGAAGTGCCACAGGGGAGTGTTATGACACCATTGCTTTTCACAATATATATAAATGACCTAGCAGATAGTGTCGAAAGTTCCATGCGGCTTTTCGCGAATGATGCTGTAGTATACAGAGAAGTTGCAGCATTAGAAAATTGCAGCGAAATGCAGGAAGATCTGCAGCGGATAGGCACTTGGTGCAGGGAGTGGCAACTGACCCTTAACATAGACAAATATAATGTATTGCGAATACATAGAAAGAAGGATCCTTTATTGTATGATTATATGATAGCGTAACAAACACTGGTAGCAGTTACTTCTGTAAAATATCTGGGAGTATGCGTACGGAACGATTTGAAGTGGAATGATCATATAAAATTAACTGTTGGTAAGGCGGGTGCCAGGTTGAGATTCATTGGGAGAGTCCTTAGAAAATGTAGTCCATCAACAAAGGAGGTGGCTTACAAAACACTCGTTCGACCTATACTTGAGTATTGCTCATCAGTGTGGGATCCGTGCCAGGTCGGGTTGACAGAGGAGATAGAGAAGATCCAAAGAAGAACGGCGCGTTTCGTCACACGGTTATTTGGTAAGCGTGATAGCGTTACGGAGATGTTTAGCAGAGAGGCGCTCTGCATCGCGGTGTAGCTTGCTGTCCAGGTTTCGAGAGGGTGCGTTTCTGGATGAGGTATCGAATACTGCTTCCCCCTACTTATACTTCCCGAGGAGATCACGAATGTAAAATTAGAGAGATTCGAGCGTGCACGGAGGCTTTCCGGCAGTCGCTCTTCCCGCGAAGCATACGCGACTGGAACAGGAAAGGGAGGTAATGACAGTGGCACGTAAAGTGCCCTCCGCCACACACCGTTGGGTGGCTTGCGGAGTATAAATGTAGATGTAAGTGTAGATAATCGCTCTGTACACAGACGGTGCAGCATGGCACAAAGAAGCTGCCTGGCAGACTCTCTGCGGTGGAAGGCCATGGAAAGGAAGGAAGCAGGGCAATCGCGGAGTGATGTAGCTCGATGGCTTAATGTGAAGCTTTCTGTTGTTTGTCGGATGTGGCGACAGTTTATAGAGACCGAAACTGTATCCCGAAGACCAGGGCTGGGCGGACCACGTGTCACTTCATAACAGAGGACGTTATTTGGCTGTAAAGGCAGGGCAGTGCCACCTTAGTACTGCACGGCAACTTGCACGTGAGCTCGCAACATCCACTGGAAGTGTTGTATCGGGGCAAATCGTGTGCAGAACGCTTGGCAGGGTGGCCTTAATTGTCGGAGATCTGAAGTATGTGTATCTCTGACACGTCTTTACAAGAAGGGAGCGTCTATAGTGGAGTCATCATCATACCACCTAGACGGTCGAACATTGCACCAGTGTTGTTTTCACAAATGAGTCCCGACTGAGCCTCGAGAGTGATTCTCAATGGACTCGCATCTGGAGGGAACGTGGAGCACGATTTTGGAAACCAAGCATTGTGAAAAGAGACTGAATCGAGTACGGTCCCTAATGGTGTATGGTATGTTTACAACTCGAACACCTCTTCATGAAATTGCGCGGGTGAATCGGGAAGGTTGAACTGCTGTCAGGTATAATGCCGAGATCTTGGGACCTCATTTGGGGTTGTTGAGAGGTGCTTGGGCCCAGACTTCGTACTGACAGTGAAACGTCCCCTTAGAAAAATTATAAATCACTGTGCTGGTAAAGTTCTACGTTATGTGATACAGAGACAGCTGAGTAAAACTGAACGTACTCAGACATTTCTCTCTTTACTTATTCTGATCATTAATAAACTGATACACAATATTTTTAGCGCAACGTAATCTGAGTTTCAATAATCCCTATAAAAGAATGGCCCTGACTAACAATACCCTACGGAAGGCACTAACTACTGATACGCATAGTTAGCAAATGAAAGATTTTGATAGCGAACAAACAATGTATTTACCTTAATAATGTTCAAAAGTCATCATATATATATATATCAGTTCATGATATCCAGTCTTACAAATTTCCGCTTTCTGACGAACGCACGTCCATTTCGTCCGCTCTCAAAACTCTGGTATCTCTGTTCCCACATCCAGCACTGCTGGCGACTCACCTCCAACTGCACAACGCTACGCGCTGTTCACATCCAATTGCCCAACACTACACAAGCGAATATTCCAACAATGAGTCCAACCACCCACAGACTACACACAGTACAGTCAGTGATTTTCATACAGAGCGCTACGTGGCGTTGCCAACATAAAATCCTAAACAGCCTACTTGCATAGCCCCCTGATATATATGTTTATTTCTATTCTCTTGTAAAGCCTGTATTACTACAAATGTTATCTGTATTATTATGTTCTTTAATGATGTATTTTATACCTTTGTAATTGTATTCTCATATGGTGAATTTGTAATTCTGTAGACATCAGTTCTTCGATTTAAGTACCATAATCCCTACAAGAAATGCTGTGGGTCTGCTCTGTGATGATCTACCTACCAATATTCTTCAAAACCTCGACTGACTCTGCTGTGGGTTTGCTCTGTTGTGGCCCATTATCCGTCTGCATGTCAAGTGTCAGCACTGTCTTTCCGTTGGAAGGACAACACTACTTCTTCAAGACTGCATGGAAATCCACTGCTTCCGTGTGCATTTTCTTTTACTGATCGGACTTGTGCAATGTTATTACTACAGTGATGAATGATCATGATTGTCTTTATGGACTGTGGACAATTTTTGCTTTTGACCAACGGTGTATCCGTAATTGTATGGATTTTATATATTTGTTAGCGTTAATATAAAAAAATTAACAAACATGTATTGGGCACTGCCCAAAACAGTTTGTAAAATTTGCGTGAGGAGCATGGGAGCTATGTAAATAGGCTGTTTAGGTTTTTATGTTGGTAACGCCACGTAGCGCTCTGTATGAAAATCACTGACTGTGCTGTGTGCAGTCTGTGGTTGGTTAGACTCATTGTTGGAATATTCGCTTGTGCAGTGTTGGGTAGTTGGATGTGAACAGTGCGTAGCGTTGTGCAGTTGGAGGTTAGCCGCCAGCAGTGGTTGAACACCACTGGTTCAAATGGCTCTGAGCACTATGGGACTCAACTTCTGAGGTCATTAGTCCCCTAGAACTTAGAACTAGTTAAACCTAACTAACCTAAGGACATCACACACATCCATGCCCGAGGCAGGATTCGAACCTGCGACCGTAGCGGTCTCGCGGATCCAGACTGCAGCGCCTAGAACCGCACGGCCACTTCGGCCGGCACAGCAGTGGTGTATGTGGGGACAGAGATGGCAGAGTTTTGAGAGCGGACGATCTGGACGTGTGTCCGTCAGAAAGAGGAAATTTTTAAGACTGGATATCATGAACTGATATGATGACTTTTGAAAATTATTAAGGTAAATACATTGTTTGTTCTCTATCAAAATCTTTCATTTGCTAACTATGCCTATCAGTACTTAGTGCCTTCCGTAGTTAGAATATTTTATTTAGCTGGGGCACTATTGGCGCTCGCTGTGTTGCGGTAGTTCGAGTAACGAAGATTTTTGTGAGGTGAATGATTAATGAAAGGTATAGGTTATTGTTAGTCAGGGCCATTCTTTTGTAGGGATTATTGAATGTCAGACTGCGTTGCGCTAAGAATTTTGTGTCAGTTTATTGATGATCAGAATAAGTAAACAGAGAAATGTCTGAGTACGTTCAGTTTTACACAGCTGTCTCTGTATCAAATAACGTAGAAGTTATGCTCGCTTTCCCGGTATCAGTCCGATACGGGATATCTGGGATGAAGTACAGAAAGGGCTTGCATCACGTCAGCATGCATGCAGCAACTACTCTCCAAGACTGCAAGCAACTCCGAAGGAAGAATGGGCGTTGTTGCCTCAACATGTGACTTATGGTATCATTCACAGCATGCCCCGTCCGTGGCAGGCATGTATTGCTGCCGGAGGTAATCACACCCCATACTGAGCACATTAACCAGTTGTCAGAATGTGTGTGCAAATCCGTTAAGTTGGATAAAACGAAGGGTATTTTTGTCTACCGTTATGCATGTTGCAGTTGTTTACGGTTTGTATTCCTTACATTGTTTCTACTTTACTATCACCTGTTTATACTGTTTTGTGGCAAAATAAACCCTGTTGCTTTAATTCTGGACACCAGTGTAGTTCGATTATTCACTACGAGCCGTGATGTAAAGTTATACATGATGACTCCCTATACCATTACGCCAGGAATGACACCGTTGTGCCTTTTCCTGGCATTGAAAGCATTAACCTCTCTCCAGGTCGCCTTCATACTCGCCGACGACTATCGTCTCACAGGATCACAATTCATTGGCTAAACACATTCCGGTGCCATTCAAGGTCAGTCTGTCCTTCCCGTCCTCGCTACCACTCCAAAAGCATCGTTTTGTCTTGTGGTTACAAATGGCAGTCTACGCATGGAACAGTAATTCCCTTGTCCGTCAGCTGTGGTCTCCGACCAACGGTGTGGGACGATAGGGAACATTTCAGGGTGTCCATTACTTGTTCACGGACAGCTGGAACAAATGTGATGCGGTTATAGAGTGCTTAGGGCACAATACGGCGATCCTACCTTGTAGTGGTCATAAGTGGTCGATCGTAACGTTGACGAAGAATCTGTCTGCAGTCACGTTCCGTTTAAGAAGTATAGGAGTAATGGGTATACTTGGAAGACGCCGGGGGATACATCATGGTCAGGCAGAGATTCCGAAATCAGATACTGGGTTGTAAGGCGTATCTGGAAGCAGATATAGACACAGACCACAATTAAGTTGCCATGAAGAGCAGACTAGTCAGAAACAATCAGTGTGCAAAGAAGTCGGATATGGAAAGAAGGGATACGCTTGAAGTTCTCTGAGGCCATGGATACTACGATAAGGAATAGCTCAGTAGGCAGTTCAGTTAAAGAGGAATTGACGCCTCTAAAAACGGGAGAAAAGCATAGGTACAAAGAAGATAACTGCGAAGAAACCATGGGCAGCAGAAGAAATACTTCAACTAATCGTTGACAGAAGCGAGTAAAAAAATGTTTATAGAAATTCAAGAATATAGAGATAGAAGTGACACAGGAATGAAATAAATAGTAAGACGGGGAAACTAAGGAGAAATGGCTACATGAAAAAATGTGAAGAAATCGATAAATAATGAATGTCGGTAGGACAGACTCAGCATACTGAAAAGTCAAAATGGTCCTTGGTGAAATTAAGCAAGGGCGGCAGCATTAAAAATGTAATGAGAATTCCACTGTTAAATACAGAAGAGAGAACGGATATGAGGCAAGACGACATTCAAGGCCTCTGTGAGGAGTAAGACTTGTGCTATTTTGTCTAAAACTGACATGGTGAGACCGTGGCTGTGTATAATTAATGTAGGTTAATTCTTACAAAGAAGAAGACTTGTCCCGTGACGTATTAGAAAAAGAAACAGGAGTCGATATAGAATAGATAGGGAATCCAGTATCAGAGTCAGAATTTAAAAGGACTTTGAAAAACTCAACATCAAAACAGCAGACGGCATACACAACACTCCATCAGTTTCCACAACCGTTGGGGAAAGTGGCAACGAAACGACTATTCACGTCGGTGTGTAGAATGAATGAGTCTGGCTATATACCGTATGACTTTCGGAAAAACATCAAACAGCAAAGGTTGCACGAGCTGACAAGTGCAAGAATTATTGCACAATAGGTTTATCAGTTAATGCATCCAGTTTGTTGACAAGAATAATATACAGAAGAATGGAATAGAATATTTTTTGTGGTAAGTTCCTGTGGGACCAAACTGCTGAAGTCATCGGTCCCTAGGCTTACACACTAATTAATCTAACTTAAACTAACTTACGCTAATGACAACACACACACACCCATGCCCGAGGGAGGACTCGAACCTCTGACGAGGGAGCCGCGCGAACCGTGTCAAGTCGCTCAGACCGCGTGGCTACACCGCGCGGCCAATAGAATATTGAGGAAGTGGTAGATGACGATCAGTTTGACTTTATGAAAGGTAAAGGCATCAGAGAGGCAGTTCTGATGTTGCGGCTGATAATGGAAGCAAGACTAAAGAACATCCGGCCGGTGTGGCCGAGCGGCTCTAGGCGCTACAGTCTGGAACCGCGCGACCGCTACGGTCGCAGGTTCGAATCCTGCCTCGGGCATGGATGTGTGTGATGTCCTTAGGTCAGTTAGGTTTACGTAGTTCTAAGTTCTAGGGGACTGATGACCTCAGAAGTTGAGTCCCATAGTGCTCAGACCCAATTAACCAAGACTAAAGAACAATCAATACACGTTCACAGGATTCGTCGACCTGAAAAAAGCATTCGACAATGGCATATTGTGCAAGATGTTCCAGATCCTGACTAAAATAGATGTAAGCTTTAGGGAAAGGTTGGTAATATACAGTATGTAGAAGAGTCAAGAGGGGACAGTAAGAGAGGAAGACCAAAAACGAAGTGCTCGGATTAAAAAGTGTATAAGACAGAGCTATAGTCCTTCGCCCTTACTGTTCAATCCATATATCGCAGAAGCAATGACAGAAATAAAAGAAAGGTTCAAGAGTGGAATTAAGATTCAGCGTGAAAGGATATCAATGATAAGATTCCCTGATGACAATTGGTATCCTCAATGAAAGTGAAGAAGAATTACAGGATCAGCTGAATGGAATGAGCAGTCTAATGAATACAGAATGTGGACTGAAAGTAAACCGAAGAAATGGCAGAAAAGAGAACAGCAAGAAGCTTAACATCAGGATTGGTGACCACGAAGTAGATGAAGTTAAGGAATTCTGCTATCTCGGCAGCAAAATAACCCATGACGGACGGAGCAAGGAGGACATAAGAAGATGAGAAATCTACTAGTACCAAACATAGACCTCAATTTGAGGAAGAAATTTCTGAGAATATACATCTGGAGCACAGCATTGTATGGTTGTGAAACACGGACTGAGGGAAAACTGGAAAAAAATCTAAGCGATTGAGGTGTGGTGCTACAGAAGAATGTTGAAAATGCAGTGAGGAGGTTCTCAGCATAATCGGCGGGGAAAGGAATGAATAGAAAACACTGACAAGAAGAAGGGACAGGATGGTATGACATGTGTTAAGAATGGCTCTGAGCACTATGGGACTTAACATCTGAGGTCATCAGTCCCCTAGAACTTAGAACTACTTAAACCTAACTAACCTAAGGACATCACACACATCCATGCCCGAGGCAGGGTTCGAACCTGCGACCGTAGCGGTCGCGCGGTTCCAGACTGTAGCGCCTAGAGCCGCTCGGCCACCGCCGCGGGCCATGTGTTAAGACATCACGGAATAACTTCCATGGTATTCATAGCGGGCTAAAGCGTTTCCACGCAGTCCAGCATTGCAGCGTTGTGTTCAGGATGCCTAACACCCATAGACACAGACAGTTAATCGCCCTTATAAAGGATGGGCTGGGAGTCTGTATTCTATCGATATTTGATTGTAATTGAGATAGGCTGAGGATTAAAGCTATGAACGCAGAATTTGGTATGGGGGCCTAGGCAGACACTGGGGTTAGTATTGTTTAGTGATCGGAGTAGAAGTTCCTGTGTGTTTCTGATTTTGATGGTATTACACTCCTGGAAATGGAAAAAAGAACACATTGACACCGGTGTGTCAGACCCACCATACTTGCTCCGGACACTGCGAGAGGGCTGTACAAGCAATGATCACACGCACGGCACAGCGGACACACCAGGAACCGCGGTGTTGGCCGTCGAATGGTGCTAGCTGCGCAGCATTTGTGCACCGCCGCCGTCAGTGTCAGCCAGTTTGCCGTGGCATACGGAGCTCCATCGCAGTCTTTAACACTGGTAGCATGCCGCGACAGCGTGGACGTGAACCGTATGTGCAGTTGAGGGACTTTGAGCGAGGGCGTATAGTGGACATGCGGGAGGCCGGGTGGACGTACCGCCGAATTGCTCAACACGTGGGGCGTGAGGTCTCCACAGTACATCGATGTTGTCGCCAGTGGTCGGCGGAAGGTGCACGTGCCCGTCGACCTGGGACCGGACCGCAGCGACGCACGGATGCACGCCAAGACCGTAGGATCCTGAGCAGTGCCGTAGGGGACCGCACTGCCACTTCCCAGCAAATTAGGGACACTGTTGCTCCTGGGGTATCGGCGAGGACCATTCGCAACCGTCTCCATGAAGCTGGGCTACGGTCCCGCACACCGTTAGGCCGTCTTCCGCTCACGCCCAAACATCGTGCAGCCCGCCTCCAGTGGTGTCGCGACAGGCGTGAATGGAGGGACGAATGGAGACGTGTCGTCTTCAGCGATGAGAGTCGCTTCTGCCTTGGTGCCAATGATGGTCGTATGCGTGTTTGGCGCCGTGCAGGTGAGCGCCACAATCAGGACTGCATACGACCGAGGCACACAGGGCCAACACCCGGCATCATGGTGTGGGGAGCGATCTCCTACACTGGCCGTACACCACTGGTGATCGTCGAGGGGACACTGAATAGTGCACGGTACATCCAAACCGTCATCGAACCCATCGTTCTACCATTCCTAGACCAGCAAGGGAACTTGCTGTTCCAACAGGACAATGCACGTCCGCTTGTATCCCGTGCCACCCAACGTGCTCTAGAAGGTGTAAGTCAACTACCCTGGCCAGCAAGATCTCCGGATCTGTCCCCCATTGAGCTTGTTTGGGACTGGATGAAGCGTCGTCTCACGCGGTCTGCACGTCCAGCACGAACGCTGGTCCAACTGAGGCGCCAGGTGGAAATGGCATGGCAAGCCGTTCTACAGGACTACATCCAGCATCTCTACGATCGTCTCCATGGGAGAATAGCAGCCTGCATTGCTGCGAAATGTGGATATACACTGTACTAGTGCCGACATTGTGCATGCTCTGTTGCCTGTGTCTATGTGCCTGTGGTTCTGTCAGTGTGATCATGTGAAGTATCTGTCCCCAGGAATGTGTCAATAAAGTTTCCCCTTCCTGGGACAATGAATTCACGGTGTTCTTATTTCAATTTCCAGGAGTGTATTTTATATATCTAACATCAGTTTCGGTCAGGAGTAAAATTATTAATGGTGTATTACCAAACAATTCAAATTAGGTCCTTCAGATCGATAACGCCGGTTTTAACAATTTTTTAAGGATCTCTTGTAAGTCGTGATAACCAAATTTTGTATGCTCGACAATGCCTACTGGCACTTCCTTTTTATTTTTTTAAAACATAAATGGAAGACTTCGAAGCAGTTCAGAGTCGTGCTACTACATTTGTTACCGGTAGGGTCGATCATCGCGCCAGTTTTACGACGAAGATGGTTCGTGAAGTCGAGTGGGAATCCAGTGAGGTGAAGACGACATCGTTTTCGCGAAACACTATTGAGGAAATTTTGCAGTTGGCTGCAGAATGATTCTGCTGCTGCCGACGTGCGTTTGCGTAAGGACCGTGAAGACAAGATGAGAGAAATTTTTGGTGTGTTTGGAGCCAGGGAAATAATTGTTTTTCGCTCGTTCCGTTTGCGTCTGGAACAGGAGAGACTAGTAACCGTGCAAGGTACGCCCTACTGTGAAGCGTATGGTGGCTTGCGTAGTAGATCCGTTTTGCACTGAAGAGAAAGCAAGCCATCTTTTAAGAAAAAAAATTCAGTGCGTTGATAGATGCCCGAACTGGAAAGCGTGAAGCGATTCAGTGCGTTACAAGGCGAACATTTGGTATAGGCATGAGTATTCAAATACGGAGAGATGTGAACAGGAAGAATACGGAGCAGCGATCGGCAACACCTATATAAGACAAGTGTCCGGCGCAGTTGTTAGATCGGTTACTGCAGCTAAAATGGCAGGTTATCAAGATTTAAGTGTGTTTGAACGTGGCGTTATAGTCGGCGCATGAGCGATGGGACACAGCGTCTCTAAGGTAGCGATGAACTGGGGATTTTCTATGCATTTACGAGTGTACCATGAATATCAGGAATCTGGTAAAACAACAGATCTAGGACATTGCTGCGACCGGAAAAAGATCCTGCAAGAACAGAAACAACGACGACTGAAGAGAATCGTTCAGTGTGACAGCAATGCAACCCGTCCACAAATTGCTGCAGATTTCAATGCTGGGCCATCAACAAGTGTCAGCGCGCGAACCATTCAACGAAGCATCATCGATATGGGCTTTCGGAGCCGAAGGCCCATTCGTGGAACCTTGATGACTGCACGACACAAAACTTTACACCTCGCCTCCACACGTCAACACCGACATTGGACTGTTGATGACTGCAAACACGTTGCCTGGTCGGACGAGTCTCGTTTCAAATTGTATCGAGCGGATGGACGGGTACGGGTATGAGGACAACCTCACGGGTCCATGGACCCTGCAAGTCAGCAGGGGACTGTTCAATCTCGTGGAGGCTCTGAAATGGTATGGGCGGTGCAGTTGAAGTGATATGGGACCCATGATACGTCTAGATACCACTCTGGCAGGTGACACGTACGTAATCATCCTGTCTGAACACGTGCATCCATTCATGTCCATTGTGAATTCCGACGGAATTCCAACAGGACAACGCGACACCCCACACGTTATGAATTGCTACGAAGTGGCCCCAGGAACGCTTTTCTGAGCTTAAACACTTCCGCTGGCCACCAAACTCCCCACAAATGAACATTATTGAGCATATCTGTGATGCCTTGCAAGGTGCTGTTCAGAAGAGATTTCCATCGCCTAGCATTCCTATAGATTTATGGGGAGCCCTCAGGGGGCCCTACACGCTATTAGGTAGGTGTACCAGTTCTTGGGTCTTCAGTGTATATAAGGCACGGGAATTTGACCTTGGAGTTTGTCGGTAGTGAAGCCACCCTGAATCCACGTCGCTGAGTTGTCTGAACATCGGAAGATTACGAACTTACAAACGTTTTCGGATGTTTGTGACCAGGCAGCGACGTGTTGAATAAGTATTTTGAAAATTTTAACAGCGAGTTTCGGATTCTGTTTATGGGGAGGTGCGGGAAGTGGAGGCAGAGTAATTCATTGGTGCTAGCTATGCGTAATTTAACTTTCACGGATACATTGGATTTTATTTTGAACAGTAAAATCTTGAACAGTAAAATCTAGACGGAATATTAAATAATTTTGATTTGACGTATTCAAAAGTGGCACTCAATATTTTCGTATACATTTCGTCCCATGCCATCAAAACCGCGTGACAGCACAAAAACATTTCGGACAATTTGAGAGCGTTTTAAAGCCAGCAAATATTTTATGGACTTTTACCATTTTTCATTCGTCAGCAGATGGATTATTAGCAACAAATACATTTCGGTCATTCTGAGAGTATTTTAAGGTGAGCAAACACTTTATGGGCCTTTACCATTTTTCGTTCTTGAACAGATGGATTATAAGGATTTTGATAAATTCGGAACAAGAACTACTGTATTCTATTGGAAGAATAGGGTAAGGTGCCCTATTTTAGGATGGTGGCCTCATTACGTATGCGTCGATATCTGCTTTCTGAACAGTGCTGCCGATGCGGAAACCAGATGAAATCCTTTTGATTCCGCCATTTTTGTATCCTGCTAACTGCTAACGTGTAAGCGCATCAGTCGCGTTCTGCGCTCGCAGTTCAATATCTTACATTTGAATGTAATATTAAGTAGTTTGATATTATAGCCTTATTTATTAGCTATATATTTAATGAAACTTGTGATTAGGCTTTAAATGCAATAATTCATTACCTGTTTCGGTAGTTCAGCCATGTTTGTCAAATGGTACTACAGGAGCCTAATTTGGGATATTGCTAGGCTGCCTCATTTCGATCATCTGACAAATGCGCTTCTTTATAGATTTTGCTTTTCATTTCTTTTCAGGACGTGGCTCGGAAGAAAAGGAAGTCTCGGGGAGATGAAAATATTAGGAAGGCAGTGGAAGCCATTAGAACTGAAGAGTTGGGTTCTTAATGGCGTCCAAGGACTTTCAAGTACCAAAATCTACACTTTTAGATTATGTAAAGGCAGGAAACTTGTAAGAGAAACAGGCCCCTAGGATAGGAAGAAAATGTGCTTTAGAAGGGGCCTTCACCTAAAGACATGCTGAAATACAAAAGGTCAATTTTAGAGGAACTAGGAGAATCTTCAGGGAAAACATCAAAGCACCCAAAAGGCCTGCCAGAAGGACACGAAGGTGACTAGAGTGAGTAGATGAAAAAGAAAATCGACACGTGAGTTATTCTCTGTTGCGGATTCCAAAGGTCCTGTTTCCCTTGTCTCGACAGATGATGTAGGCGGCGAAGGTGAGGAATGCATGTATTGTGCTGTCCCATACCGGTATTAGAAATCCAGGGAAGATTATGTAAGGTGTTTAGGAAATTTGTGTTGGGTAGATGAACTGTTTACAGGTACTGAGAAACATGACTGAAAGACGTGCAAATGTGAAAACTGCAGACGGTAGTTTCAATGTAGTAATAAGTAATCACAACTTTTTATTCTTTTTGTAATAACACAATGCCTCTATAGATATGCAGTCTTGAATTTTCTTTATGTATTAACCCTATCCCAAATTAAGAACCACACTATCTGAAGCTGCGCACCCGTTTAATACGTTGTCCAAAATGTACAAGTTTCTTTGACATACATTATGAAATGAAATCCGTTGAATTTGGCTAGAAAACATTAAATGCAATCAAAATATATTATGCTGTACGTACGTTATTTTTGAGAGTTTTCAGCTGATTGTTAACCAATCATATCCTTAGATTTCCTTAGCTATCCGAAAAAAGGGCATCTTACCCTGTGTGAATTGTCTGAGCAAAACTATCTTTCACATGACAATGGTACTCCATTACGCGCATCCTGTTTAATAAATTCCGGTGCAGGCGTGGATGTTCTGGCTAGGAATAGTGTTTCGCCATTTCTTGATTTCCCCTTGTCGAAAGTTAGATAACATACACAGCACGCTTATGGTGGAACTGAAAATGAACTGTGGGAATAAATAAATTCTAATTATTACAACTGCACCCGGCAACAGCGGATATCAGACACGTGCTCGGGCCGGCCGGTGTGGTCATGCGGTTCTAGGCGCTACAGTCTGGAACCGCGCGGCCGCTACGGTCGCAGGTTCGAATCCTGCCTCGGGCATGGATGTGTGTGATGTCCTTATGTTAGTTAGGTTTAAGTAGTTTAAGTTCTAGGGGACTGATGACCTAAGATGTTGAGTCCCATAGTGCTCAGAGCCATTTGAACCATTTTTGAACACGTGCTCGGACATTTAAGGAGGTCAGCACAGTCTGAACGAAAGTACGACAGACCCTCTCAGACAACTTAAACCAGACGCTTGGAAGAATGACGACATCACTTCATGAAATCATGTAGGGCATAGTTTGAGAGCTGCTGTTCTGTCTATGTGGCGTACCTCATGCAAAGAAATACAGAAAGCGGTTAACACTAGTACGATGTACCCTTCGCTATGCACTGTCCAGTTTGCGGAGTATTCTCGGAATTCCCTCGATGACAGCGAAAATGAAAACAAAGGCGCAAAGGTGAGACAGCAAGAGGAATTCCACAAACACAGAGGAGAGACAGAAGGAAAAAAAAATTATTCATGGTGTCTGCGAGGAGGTGGAACTATCTAATGATATGGCAGAAAAAGAAATAAGAGTCGATATTGAGGACATAGGAATCTAGTAATAGAGCCATTGTTTAACACAAATTTGGAAAGACCTGATACCAAATAAGGCGGAAAGTATAATATTCCTTGGAAAACTGCAAAATTATTAGGCGAAGTTGCACTCAAACGACAATTCGAGTTGATCTGTAGAATGTATGAGCCTAGAGATATACCGTCCAACTTTCGGAAAAAATACTATCCACACCGTCTCAACGGTAGCAGGGGAAATAGGTGTGGGCACTAAAGCACAATCAGCTTGACAGTTTATGCACCTCAGTTGATCACAAGAAAGATATTTAGAAGCATGGAAAAGAAAATTGAGGGTCTGTTAGATGAGGGTCAGTTTGGTTTTAGTTTCCAGGCGGTTCTGCCATTGTAGTTGGTAATGGCAGCAAGAATTTGTCGACCTTGACAGATAGTTCGACGCCATAAACTGGGGCACGCTCTTTGAAATTCTCAGGAAAATACATGTTAGCTGTAGGGAAAGCGGGTAGTATACTTACGTATCAGAACCAAGAGGTAAAAATAAGAATGGAAGACCAATGACGAAGAGCTCGATTAGAAAAGAGTGTAAGATAGTGATGTTAACTTTCACCCTTACTCTTCTATCTATACATCGAAGAAGCAATGACGGAAACAAAACAAAGGTTCAAGAATCGGATTCAAATTCAGAGTGAAAGTATATCAACGATTGGCTGTCACTGCTATCTCCAGTAAGAGTGAGGAAAAATTGCAGGACTTATTAAACGAAATGATCAGTCTAATGAGAACACACTATGAATTGGGAGTGAAGCAAAGAAAAAGAAAGTAATGATGTGTACCAGAACTGAGATTGGAACACATCCAGTAAGTAAATGAATACATAAAATGCAGGTGCTTCTGAAGAGGATGGCACAGGAGTGGAATTCGTGGTGGACCGCATCAAACCTGTCAGAAGACTGATTACCCCCCTCCCCCAAAAAAAATCATTTTGCTATGATGAAGAGGTAAGAATGAATTAGTTTTACAGTTGAAACTATGGACTGGAAACGACTGTTAAAAGCGAAAACAGAAAATTTCAGTTTTGTACCTCTGTACTGATCCAGGAAAACACGTTATTGTAATAATTTCATTTATCTGCGGAATAGGTGGCATAAAGCGGACACAAACAGGCATTGCAAATAGTTGCGCGCTTACTTGACTAGCGACAGAGCGTTAAAAGGATTGCTGAAGTATCTTATCTGGCAGAACCTCTAAGAAAGATGGTGTAAAACTGGAGAGGAAATGCTTAGTAAATTTCAGTAACTATGTTTCAGGGCAGAAAGTACGAATATTCTTCAGCCTCAAAAAAATTAAGCAAATAACCTTTCGCACAGATGTGTACAATCAGTCATTATTCCCAATGTCCTTTCATGAATGAGCCGGACACATGGTTAACATGTAGCACAAGCAAACACTCCCTCTGCCACACATTTCACAGTTATTCTTTCAGTATACATGCAGATCTAGATGTAAATGTGGAAGACGCGCAGGAACAGTACACTATCCGTAGACTGTGACTCTTGGTGGCCTATACTGCACATCGTCTTGATAAAAATTACGCAGTTCGTCTATTAGCGTATTCCGCCCGTTTTTCGACATTAGTTCGGTTGCCACTTACTTTCTATAAACAACAAAAGAATGATGCTACAACAGCGAAATCGCATTTACGAGTCGCAAAACACTGTACCAAAATATTTGAGATAGGTCTGCGAAACACGTCATAGAATATTAAATAACGCAGACCTGAATCTAGACACTTTTACTGAATGACGATCTCGGATAGATTAGATGTAAATATTAGAGCGATTCACAAAAGAAGATTCTCTCGAGGCGAATGCCACGTTCTTAAGCTGATGTTTAAAGCGGCGAATCGGCTTGTTAGCACCAGCAGTTGTGATTAATAGTCATAAGCAAAGTGAAACACAGACGGATAAATTATAACGCTATCAACAAATAGGTGTCATTAAGAATTACGATTCAGCCACGAATAAAGACTCGAGACCAAGATACGCAACGCAGATGACGGCTTGTCCTGGTCCCCGATTTCGCAAAGTGCAGTCCGTACGACTTCCTAATATACAGCGTTCCTGGACTCCTTTACGATTTCGGTGTAGTCTCTCCGCAAATGTAGCAAAAGTTGTCAGCACTGTTTACACATGCTGAATAACAGGAATTACAATGACCAGACGCACAAACTACACTTCCGTAACACGTTCTTCCAGCACACAAGCAGAACACAGCCTGTTAACAGACTGAAACTACACGTCAATGAAACCTGCTCTGTTCCTCCCTTCCTCGTCCCCTTCCATTTGTTGCTGCGAGGCCGGGATAAATATATCAACAAAATACACAGTTAATGTTGCCTGAAACTTGATCACTGTGTTTACAATTAGCGGTATTTCGAAGCCTATATGGGAAAGGACTGACAAAGTATGCTCATAAAATATAATTATAATTAAATGCAACCCCTTCAACTTCGGAACGAGAGCTAATTCGAGGTTTTCATTATTTTCAAATTGTTCAAATGTCTCTGAGCACTATGGGCCTTAACATCTGAGGTCATCAATCCCCTAGAACTTAGAACTACCGAAACCTAACTAACCTAAGGACGTCACACACATCCATGCCCGAGGCAGGATTCGAACCTGCGATCGTAGCGGTCTTGCAGTTCCAGACTGAAGCGCCTAGAACCGCTCGGCCACACCTCAATATTTTCGTTACCAGTGTTGTCTATATAGTTAACAAACATTTATCTCATCACAATTACATTTTCACTGTTGGCTAATGTAACATGTTAACTACGTGGCCGTGCTGAAAAGTAAAGTAGTAACGTTTGCTTTATTTAAAAAGCTTTGAGCGTTATCACTAAAAAAATTCGGAGGCGTTACTTTCCAGCACGAGCTCGTACCTCCCTATGTAAACACTTACAGACCTCGAACGGAAGAATCTGTATTTGCATTGCCGGCCGAAGTGGCCGAGCGGTTAAAGGCGCTACAGTCTGGAACCGCACGACCGCGACGGTCGCAGGTTCGAATCCTGCCTCGGGCATGGATGTGTGTGATGTCCTTAGGTTAGTTAGGTTTAAGTAGTTCTAAGTTCTAGGGGACTTATGACCACAGCAGTTGAGTCCCATAGTGCTCAGAGCCATTTGAACCATTTTGTATTTGCGTTGGACGGTATGACGCAAGATCAGTGTCTTAGGTTGATGGAACACAATATTGACACAACAAATACGTTATTCAGGTCAGACTTTTACTTTCTCTCAAACTTAAAAGAAATGAATTGCCAGGAAAATAATTTTTCATTGAACAACTAGTCACTGATCGTAGAGAAGGACAAGTTATTCCGTCTATTATAAATTCTTCCAGTCGCAAGAATTTCCAAATGGTGTCCTTTCTTCTTGTTTATCCTGCTAAAGGTATGATAGTTTACATTACAAGTAACTTCGGTTCAAAACCTGTAGTAAGATCTATTTGTCCGGAGTGTCTGTGTGAATTACATTATGCTACAGTTTTTGTATCGATGTACAGTCATAAAATACCACATATATTTCAAAAAGAATCGTTGTACAGCTATGAAGTCTCGCTATGTTGTGTGGACCGTCCGTTTGGTATTAAGTTACCCGACGATGGTCTAGAAATTCGAGAGCCGGTTCGTAACGAACAATGTAACAAATATTACTGTGGAGCATCAATATTGCGCATTTCAGTTTTTAATATGTCGATGTTCCCCCCAGAACCGACGAAGTATTCCATAAGGATTATTAGTATATTCGCATGACTGAAGAAACGCCTGTGTCTCAATTATTACCCACTTGCCCTGGATTTTTCGTGCAGTATTTTGTAAAGGCCCTGCTTTGTTTTCCACACCTCTAAAAGTTCTTCTTCTCCCCCTACTGAACACGGTAAATGAAGGATTAATTAACTAAAAATTATTCCATTCCATTGTGGCAGGGTGCTACAGCAACCAGTTGCGAAATATTTCAGAAAAAAAAGGTAGCCATGGTTCCGAAATTGTGTGATATCAGCGCAGCGTTTCACCCACTTGGGGCATCATCAGACTGTGGAAAGTAGCTGGATATGTAATCCATCCGTCACAAGGCCGTATAAAATGAAAAATAGACGCAAACGTAACTGGATATGTAATCCAATCGTCATGATGGATGGTTAGATGAGGATATGGAATCCATCCGTCATGATAGTTGGATGGATGAATGGATATACATGGTGGTCCATCGATAGTGACCAGGCCAAATATCTCACGAAATAAGCATCAAATGAAAAAAACTACAAAGAACGAAACTCGTCTAGCTTGAAGGGGGAAACCAGATGGCGCTATGGTTAGCGCGCTAGATGGCGCTGCCATAGGTCAAACGGATATAAACTGCGTTTTTTCTATATAGGAACCCCATTTTATTACATATTCGTGTAGTACGTAAAGAAATATGAATGTTTTAGTTGGACCACTTTTTTCACATTGTGATAGATGGCGCTGTAATAGTCACAAAAGTATAAGTACGTGGTATCGTGTAACATTCCGCCAGTGCAGACGGTATTTGCTTCGTGATACATTACCCATGTTAAAATAGACCGTTTACAAATTGCGGAAAAGGTCGATATCGTGTTGATGTATGGCTATTGTGATCAAAATGCCCAACGGGCGTGTGCTATGTATGCTGCTCGGTATCCTGGACGACATCATCCAAGTGTCCAGACCGTTCGCCGGATAGTTGCGTTATTTAAGGAAACAGGAAGTATTCAGCCACATGTAAAACGTCAACCACAACCTGCAACAAATGATAGTGCCCAAGTAGGTGTTTTAGGTGCTCCCGCTGCTAATCCGTAAATCAGTAGCAGACAAATTGCGCGAGAATCGGGAATCTCAAAAACGTCGGTGTTGAGAATGCTACGTCAACATCAATTGCACCCGTACCATATTTCTATGCACCAGGAATTGCATGGCGACGACTCTGAACATCGTGTACAGTTCTGCCACTGGGCACAAGAGAAATTACGGGACGATTACGGGTTTTTTGCACGCGTTCAATTTAGCGACGAAGCGTCATTCACCAACAGCGGTAACGTAAACCGGCATAATATGCACTATTGGGCAACGGAAAATCTACGATGGCTGCGACAAGTGGAACATCAGCGACCTTGGCGTGTTAATGTATGGTGCGGCATTATGGGAGGAAGGGCAATTGGCCCCCATTTTATCGATGTCAGTGTAAATGGTGCAATGTAGGCTGATTTCCTACGTAATGTTCTACCGATTTTACTACAAGATGTTTCAGTGCATGACAGAATGGCGATGTACCTCCAACATGATGGATGTCCGCCACATAGCTCGCGTGCGGTTGAAGCGACATTGAATAGCATATTTCATGACAGGTGGATTGGTCGTCGAAGCACCATAGCAAGGCCCGCACGTTCGCCGGATCTGACGTCTCCGGATTTCTTTCTGTGGGGAAAGTTGAAGGATATTTGCTATCGTGATCCACCGACAACGCCGGACAACATGCGTGAACGCATTGTCAATGCATGTGCGAGCATTAGGGAAGCGAACTACTCGCTGTTGAGAGGAATGTCGTTACACATATTGCCAAATGCAATGAGGTTGACGGACATCATTTTGAGCATATATTGCATTAATGTGTTATTTACAGGTAATCACGCTATAACAGCATGCGTTCTCAGAAATGATAAGTTCTCAGAGGTACAATGGAACAACCGAAATAAAATGTTCAAACGTACCTACGTTCTGTATTTTAATTTAAAAAACCTACCTGTTACCAATTGTTCGTCTAAAATTGTGAGCCATATGTTTGTGACTACTACAGCACCATCTATCACAAAGCGAAAATAGTGGTCCAACTAAAATAATCATATTTCTTTACCTACTGCACGAATATATAATAAAATATGGGGGTTCCTATTTTAAAAAACGCAGTTGATATCCTTTTGACCTTTGGCAGCGCGATCTAGCGGGCCAACCATAGCGCCATCTGGTTTCCCCCTTCAAGCTAGACAAGTTTCGTTCTTTGTAGTTTTTTCGTTTGATGCTTATTTCGTGAGCTATTTGGCCCGGTTACGATCAATGTACCAGCCTGTATAATCTCATCCGTGATGATGGAAGGATGGACGCTTGGGTGGATTACATATCCAGTTACTGTTGCGTCCATTTTCTATTTCAGATGGCTTTATGACGGATGGTTTACATATCGAGTTACTTCTACGAAGTGTGATGATTCCCCAAAAGCGTTGATATTACATTTTGTTCTGAAATGATTAATTAACTAGCTGGTGAACACTCACTCAGGGCTGAGACTTGCGCCGCCAGCACACAGCAGGAGGCGGCCAGCAGAAGACGCAGAGCGGCGGTCATCTTGGCAGGCGGCGAGGAACTGGCTGCAGCTTGACCGCGAGCAAAGCTGCTTGCATCTGCAGCGAACTTCCGGGAAGCCCCGAGCTATCGCCGCCGGATGGGGTTCTGAGCAGGCGCGCTGCCAACATCAGCAACAGGAAGTTCCTGCATGTGCGCTGGTCAGCGCAGCGCCGGCCCAGGCTGACTGCGGGCGCGAGGAGAATTTCTGCGCTGTAGCATCGAACCACTAGGAGAAATCATAAGAGATTCAATACTTACCCCGGCAGATTAAAGTTACGCTCATTTTCTCCCCATGAAGTCTCTTCCTTTCTTCTGTCCGTGTTGTTCCCGTTATTTCTTCTGCTTTGAAAGCCTTCCAAATTTAGTATTTTGTTTTTAAAACGGTTTCTTTCTGCTGTTTCTGATTCTTTGATGTTTTTTCTTTCAAGATCTTTTCTTACTTCTGTAATCCATGCCATTATCGATTTCTTCTTCCTGAAGTATAGGAGTATTTCTTTTGTTAGTCTATTTCCATCCATTCGGTAGAGATGTCCAAAAAAGGTTAATCTTCATTTGGCCATTACTTCAGATATTTTCTCTATATTTTTGTCGATCTCCTCATTACTTCTTATTTTCCAACCATCTGCAGTTTTCATTCCACCCATTATTTTTCTAATAGTCCTTCTTTCCAGTACCTCTAGTTTGTCCATCTTATAGTTCATCGTTAGGCATTCAGATCCATATAAACATTCTGGTCGTACCACTGTGGTGTAGTGTTTGAGTTTTGTTTTTCTAGATATACATTTCTTGTTGTTAACATTTTTGGTCAAACCATATGCTCTTTCTATTTTGTTAATTCTTACATCTATTGCAGATTTTTCTAGTCCATTCTGTTGTATAGTTTCTCCCATATATTTAAATTTATTTACTGGCTCTATTTTACCTATTTGTGTTTCCATGTATTTTGGTGCATTTTTTATATTTGTCATGAATTTTGTTTTTTCAGCTGAAATTTTGAGACCAGTTCTGTTTGCTAATTTTTCCAGAATGTTTATTTGCGTAACTGCTTCTGTCAGGTTTTCTGAAAGTAAGACCTCAACGGCAGCGAAGGCGGAGAAGATGGGCTTCGGTACGGCCGAGCTGGCGGAAGAGGCAGCCTCTTGTCCAAGGCCACAATCGACAGAGAGCACGACGGTTCCACATGTTAGTGGCGGCTGAATAAATAATATTCCTCGCTAACAACCTGATCTTACTTTGGGAATTCAGGGATGACCTTGGATTCCCTACTCTTTACAATTTACAGCTTCAAGTCGCAATATGGAAGTTATTTTTTTTATTTTTTATTTTTGTTTTCGCGTACCTCTAGTGGAGGCCATCTCCACTTTATCGATGAGCTGAGCAATTATGTTTTGAGCACTCTTGCACTATGGCGCAAGGATTTCAGTGTACACCGTCAGTCCAAAAAGTTTCGAGAGCGATTCTACTGATGGCGCAAAAGCGAAGTCAGCGTAGTAACTACGGGGGCATCCTCAACTAAAAATTGTAGACAACAGCTGTAAATTCGACCAGTCAGTTGTTGGTGGGAAGTATTAAGTGGCGGACGTGCGACAGTACTGCGTCAGTGATGTGTCACAAATCGCAACGGAGTATCATCTCTGAATCAGTTACTGGAGGCATTCCCCGGAATGTTTTGAAAAAGAGATATGTGTGCTAAGTTTGTCCCGCAGATCTTGACTCCCGAACTAAAACAACGACGCGTCGACGCCTGCTGTGACTCGACTGTATTGCGGAACGCTGACCATCACTGGAAGAAATCGTCATAGGTGTCGAGACTTGCTGTTGTCAGTACGACCATATCACAAAACGATTGTCCACAGATGAACATTGAGGGTCAACACTTTGACGACATAACTGACATTCAAGCCAGTGCGACGCACCAGTTGAACATCGTCCCACAGAAGGACCTTTTTGATAGTTTCACATGTTCAAATGTGTGTGAAATCTTATGGGACTTAACTGCTAAGGTCATCAGTCCCTAAGCTTACACACTACTTAACCTAAATTATCCTAAGGACAAACACACACACTCATGCCCGAGGGAGGACTCGAACCTCCGCCGGGACCAGCCGCACAGTCCATGACTGCAGCGCCTGAGACCGCTCGGCTAATCCCGCGCGGCTAGTTTCACATGCTTGTACAAAAGCTCTATGCGTTGTACTCAAGTGATGAAACTATACAGAACACTTGAAGCATAAAATCCAGCATCTTAACGTCTCTGTATTTTTAAAAAATCTAGTTTCGAAACTCTTTTCGACACATGCGGTTCACCACGACTGAAGACGTTGAGCTGCAAAGAAGAAAAAAAATAATTACGTAAGTATGTTTTTAGACGTTATAACTAAGACTTTACGACTTCCCTTGTGCCGCTTTATTAAAAATTCCATCTATGCTCAACATCCCAAAGCAGACAGGGGTTGACAGGTGTGAATAATAGCGAACCTTCAGTTTAATAATTTATGGTTGTATAATAGTGACAGAAGTATGGGAAAACAGGCAGAAGCCGACTTCGGAGAAGATCAGTTAGGGTTCCGGAGAAATGTAGGAAAATGCGAGGCAATACTGAACCAGCGGCTTATCTTGCAAGTGGGACCGGCAACAGGTCGGTCTGTGACATAGACAAAGTTCAAAAAATGGCTCTGAGAACTATGGTTGGTTCAAATGACTCTGAGCACTATGGGACTTAACATCTTAGGTCAGCAGTCCCCTAAAACTTAGAACTACTTAAACCTAACTAACCTAAGGACATCACACACATGCATGCCCGAGGTAGGATCCGAACCTGCGATCGTAGCGGTCCCGCGGTTCCAGACTGTAGCGCCTAGAACCGCTCGGCCACCCCGGCCGGCTAGACAAAGTTCACTTGATGAAAGAAGGCGAAAATAAAGAGACAGCTATTTTGCCTTAGGTACCAACACTCAATAGTTTCCCAACACTCAACAGTTTCCTAGTAAGTGATAGTCGAAGTTCTGGTGCTACTGCACCAATTCACGAACGTGATGATGATGTATCAAGCGAGATAGTAGCACAGTGACTAACAGCGTAATCAATTGCAGAGTCAAGAATTCGAGAAAAAGCTTTGATATGCTTGGCTTGGCGCTAAGTTATCGTCTGTTCGCGAGGTATTCATCAGTGTTAAGGAAGTTGCTTTTACAAATTATACTCGCATTGGAGAATGTGACTGCCTTCGCACATTGCTGGTGCAATGGGGAATACACTGGTTGTTTCCAAGTATAAAAGTAAAAATCGAAGCAATATTGATATACTAGACTCTATAATTTTTTCATTTTCAATTACTGTGAGTTACATTAAATTATATTACATGAAGCCCTTTGGGCAACGCCAGTGCCACTGTGGACGACAGCATACTGTAGCCAGAGAGAGAGGAGTCGAAAGGCGCATTTCGCAGTAGAGCCACGCTATCCCACAAGCTGCGCATTAGGTCAGGATTGTGGTGCAGACCGCAAACTTTTGGTGGCTTGACTCATCGTGGATCGTAAGGGCGAAACAGTGAAGAGAGTTGGAAAACGGTAAGGTGGACACCTCCAGCAGCATCTGTGTGCCAAATCCGATATCTGGTCAAGGGCTGTAAGATTTATGATGTTAAATTCTAATTTTAATAAGATTTGAAATGCTTATTTCTTTTGTAGATAATTACATAGTGTTTCTCAATGTCGCAAAAATATTGACGTCATCGATGCCACATACTTCCACAAGAAAAACAACCCTAAGATTGGATTCGAACTCGGAGCACAAAAAACCGAAACTGTGCTATTAGCCTCTACGCTACAGACTGGTTTAATGGTGCGCTCACTAACTGACGAAGTAGTATCAAGACTTCGCCATTTTCTCGGAAACTGTGGAATGTTGTCACCTAAGACAAAATAAGTGTCCTTTATTCTCACGCTTCTTCCACCAAACGAAGATTCGACTGTGTCAGAGAGTGACCTATTGCGGGCTCCCCTTTAAGAAGATAAGCTGAAGAAATGCAAATCTACATTTACAGCGTCTGCTGATTTAGAGTAAGCGTTTGACAATGATAGCTGGACTACAGTCCGTGCAATTTAGGCTGTTTGCAACTTGTACAGAGAAGAGACCGCAGTTATATGAGTCAAGGAACATGACAGGGATCAACTACTCGAGAAGAAAATAAGCATATCTCCGATGTCACACAGTGTGTACATTGTGGAAGCAGTAAATGACATCAAGGAGTAATTTTACTAAAGAACTGAAGTTCAGGGAGAAAACATAAATAGTTACGGTTTTGTCGGTGACATAATTCCTTCAGGAATGGCAAAGAATTAGGAAGAGGAGCTGAGCGGAATTGATAGTGTCCCGAAGACAGATTCAGAATAAATATGTGCAAAAGTAAAACAAGAGTAATGTAATTTAGACGAATTAAATCGGGCAACACCGAGGGAATTAGATCAGGAAACAAGGCGCTAAAAGTAGCAGAAGTGTTTTGGAATTTGGACAGCAAAATAACTGATGACAGCAAAACAAAGAGAATATAAAATGCAGACAAACGACAGTAATATAACAATTTCTGAAAAAGAAGTATTTGTTAACATCTAAATTAATATGTCACACAAAGTCTTTTTTGAAAATATCTGCCTGGTGTAGAACCTTGTGCGTAAGCGAAACGTGGACGATAAGCATTTAAGACAGGAAGAGAACAGAAGCTTATGAAATGTGGTGCTGTAGAAGAATAGTGAACATTAGGTGGTGGATCGAATAACTTATGAGGAGGTAACAAAAATATTATCTTGGAACTCTTCCATTTGCTCCGTGTTTGCATAGAAAAACAGTAATATCAGAAATTAAGTGCGCCTTGATGCAAAACACCTTGTTATTCTTTATTTCTTTATTATCCCAAGCTAGTTTCGGCGACAAATATCACCATCATCATATTGCATGGCGTAATATTCTGGATCAGAAACAAAGTGCAAAAGTTTTGTTTTTCTGTGTGTAAAAGCAGCCACATACCATCCGACGAACGTGAGTACACGAATAGCTAAGCAACAGCTCAGTACACACCAAATAACTGGTTTCCACAACACTACCACAACCCCGACTATATACTGCTGACATATGAAGGCCACCTTTAGTATTTGTTTAGTAACAGCTACTCACATGGTTGCAGATGACATGATGTTCGCTAAGTAAAAAGACGGCAACAGAAAAAAAAGAGCACAGAAAATGTCGTAAACAGCACCAATAATTGCTTAAAACATGCTGTAATATACAATAAAATAAGGTAGTATGGAAGTATCAATAGAAAACTATATTTCAAAAGACGAACTGTAAAAATATTATAATGTTTTACTGCGTTTGTACAACCATGCCATTATCTGCATGTTTTAGATAAAAAAAAAACTACTGACGATGGTGATATTTGTCGCCGAAACTACGTTGCGATAATAAAGAAATAAACGAATAACAAGGTGTTTTGCATCAAGGCGGACTCAATTTCTGGTATTACTGTAATTAGGAGGTACTGAATAGAAATGGAGAGAAAAGAAATGCATGGCACAGCTCGATTAAAAGAAGGGACTGTGTTGTCTATTTCTAGCGTTACAGCAGTAGAGCGGGAGCCCTCAACATACATAAAAAGTATCATGAACCAACCTGTTAGGTAATACGGTTTTACCAGAATTGTTATTAAGTGCTCTAATTTTAGTAATCATAACCTAAACTGATTTTACGATCATGCGATCAACTTATATGTTGCTGTTATGGTCTTCAGCCTGAAGACTGATTTAATGCAGTTCTCCATGCTGCTCCATCCTATGCAAGCCTCTTCATCTCCAAATAATTAATGCAATCTACATCCTTCTGAATCTGCTTACTGTATACATCTCTTGGTCTCCTTCAACAAGTTTCACGTCTCACACTTCCTTCCAATACTACATTGGTGATCCCTTCTTCTAGTCAGGTTACGCCGCAAATTTCTTCTCTCCCCGATACTGTTAAGTGACTCCTCATTTTAAAAATTTCTATTCTCTTCTTGTACAAAACGTTTATCGTATACGTTTCACTTCCATACATGGCTACACACCACACAAATACTTTCCGAAAGTCTTCCTAACACTGACATCTATATTCGATGCTAACAAATTTCTCTTCTTCAGAATGCTTTTCTTGCCATTGTCAGTCTACATTTTGTATCCTCTCTGCTTCGGCCACAATCAGTTATTTTGCTGCCCATATGACAAAACTCATCTAGGAGAGTATGTGTCTCATTTCCTGATCTAATTTCCTCAGCATCACCTGATTTAATTCGACTACATCCCATTATCGTTGTTTTGCTTTTGTTGATGTTCATCTTACATATCCTCCTTTCAAGACGCTGCTCTTCCAAGTCCTCTGCTGTCTCTGACATAATTCCAATGTCTTCGACAAACCTCAAAGTTTGACATTTAATTCCCGCTCCAAATCTTCCTTCTGTCTCTGTGTACAGATTGGATAACATCAAGGATAGGCTACAGCCCTGTCTCACTCTCTTCTCGAACAGTGCTTCCTTTTCATGCAATTCGATTTTTATAATAGCCATCTGGCTTCTGTGCAAGCTGTAAATAGCTTTTCGCTCCCTGTATTTTTACCTCCACTGCCTTCAAAATTTCAAACTGGGTACTCCTACCAGCATTGTCAAAATCTTTCTCAAAGTCTAGAAATGATATAAATGTAGGTTTGCCTTTCCTTAACCCATCTTCTAAGATAAGTCGTAGGGTCTGTACTGCCTCGCGTGTTCGTACATTTCTCCGCGATCTACACTGATCTTCCCCAAAGTTGGATTCTAACAGTTTTTTCCATTCGTCTGTAAAGAATTCCTGTGAGCATTTTGCAACCATAACTTGTTAAACTGATAGTCTAGTAATATTCACAACTGCAAGCACCAGCTTCCATTGCTATTGAATTTATTATATTCTTCTTGAATTCTGGCGGTATTTCGCTTATCTCATACATCTTTCAGACAAGATGGAATAGTTTTGTCACGACTGGCTCTCCCAATGTTATCAATGTCGTCTGTTCCCGTCGCCCCGTTTCGACATAGGTCTTTCAACGCTCTATCAGGTTATCGCAGTATCCTGTCTCCCTCTCCATCTACATCTCCTTCCAGTTGTATAACACTGCCTTCAAGTTCATCTTCCTTGAATAGACCCCCTATAAACTCCCTCCACCTTTCAGCTTTCCCTTATTTGCTTAGCACTAGTTTTCTCTCTGAGCTCTTGATATTTATACAGATGCTTCTCTTTTCTCCAAATGCCTCTTCAATTTTCTTGTAGACGTTATCTGTTTTTTATCTAGTAATACATGGTTCTCAATCCTTAAATTTGTCCTCTCTCCATTCATGCTTAGCCATTTTGCATTTCCTATCAATCTCATTTCTTAGACGTTTGCATTGCCCTTCGCCTGGTTGATTTGCTGCGTTTTTATATTTTCTCCTTCCACAATTAAATTCCATATTTCCTGTGTTATCCAGGAATAATGCGCCCACTATGCTGTTCAAAGTATCTGACCCACGTTTCTATTTACATATTCATTATTAAACCCGCTCCTGCATTACTGTATTTGATTTTCTATTTGTAACCCTATATTCACCTGACCAGAAGTGTTGTTCATCCTGCCGCCGATCTTCAATTTTCCTCTGTATCTAACTTCTTTTAAATTTGCTAACCTGCCTGCCAGATTCAGAGATCTAACATTCCCGCTCCGATCCGTAGAACGCCATTTTTTTCTCCTCATGACGACACAATTCTGAACAGTCCACGACCACAGATCCGAAAGGAGGGACTATTTATTTCACCTCTGAAATATTTTACCCTAGAGGCTGCACTCATCATTAAACCATATAATAGAGCTGCATGCCCTCTGCAAAACTGCGGCCATAGCTTCCCCTTGCATTCAGTCATGGCCATTTTGACTGATGTTACAAGGCTAGATCAGTCAATCATACAGACTGTTGTCCCTGCGACTACTGAAGAGGTTACTACTCTTCAGGAATCACACGTTTCTCTGGTCTGTCAACAAATACCCCTCCGCTGTGACTGCACCTCTGGTACAGCTATCCGTATCACTGAGGTATGCAAGCCACCCCACCAACGGCAAGGTCCATGGTTCATGGAAGGGAGCGGTTCTAATGTACACATCGTGGTTTTTTAAGGCTCGAAATATAGTTGCATGGTTCCATCTGCAATCGCTTCTGATAACTCGATACTCGCATGGAGTCTTTGGTATTCTCTGTGAGTATGGAGGTGGAAATGTTTTGTCGCCCATACATATTAATATCTTAATATTTAGCGTAATATATGTGTATAACTGTTCTTTGCATTCTCATATTTACTGTCACGGAGACAGTGACTTAAATTAGATTTTCCCATTTTCTTAACAGTACTTTATCATAAAAAGATTTCTGTGGTTTAGTGTGTGTGTTGTTAATATCTGTACAACTCTATCTCCATCCTGTCTTTAAAGTTCTTGTACTTCGCCCTGCCTATGGATTTTTCTACAATATGATGGAAAACACGAAATTCTTAAGAGGCCCTCCTAAGAATATTTACTATTTTGACTAGTAAATGCTTATATGTTGCACATCCTTGATCTTTGACAGATTTATTTTCGTCTAGGTTATGGATCGCAGAGTTCTGGTATTCACTCCCACATCAGTCAGTCAATTTGGATTTATGCCCTCTCAACTCTTATTAAAGTTCTCTCTCTCTCGCTCTCTCTCTCTCTCTCTCTCTCTCTCTCTCTCTCTCTCTCTCTCCCTCCCTCCCTCCCCCCCATCTCTCTCTCTCTCTTCTCTCTCTCTCTCTCTCTCTCTGTGTGTGTGTGTGTGTGTGTGTGTGTGTGTGTGTGCGTGTGTATGTGTGTTGAAGGACAAATACTGTAGCTATCAATTAAAACTCAAAGCTTACTATATTCTCTCCACCATTCATCCATTGATCGTCTCATCGTTGAAATACCTTTAGCGTAGCAATATGATGAGAATGTCTATCAGAAGCGAATGCCTTCTTCTTTATGACAATTGTACACACAAAATACACAAAAACCTGTTGGAAGGTGGAGCTGCCGGCCGGGGTGGCCGAGCGGTTCTAGGCGCTACAGTCTGGAACCGCGCGAACGCTACGGTCGCAGGTTCGAATCGTGCCTCGGGCATGGATGTGTGTGATGTCTTTAGGTTAGTTAGGTTTAAGTAGTTCTAAGTTCTAGGGGACTGATGACCTCAGAAGTTAAATCCCATAGTGCTCAGAGCCATTTTTGAAGGTGGAGCTATTGTTTGCCTTAGTTGCGAATGCATAGCCACAAATAATAAACATGTACCCCAGTATCTTCATACCATCATGTTACCGAGTCTTGCTTCTATCGTCAGCTCAGCAAGTATCCAACCAGTAAGTTAACCTAAAGAGTCATTGTCAGTAAACCCATATGTTAACCCTAACACCTTAGCTTTGCCTGTAGCAAGACTTGTGTGGAAGGGAAGTAACATGTTGCTGCTGTACAGGTACTTTGTTTCTGGCTGTTCTCCATACTTGGGCAGTGTAGCACGGCCAGGCAAACAACCCTTTAACGAAATTTACTACATCAGCACTCAAATAGTCAACATTAATTGGAACGGCTCTCTAACCATCTATATGTGTACAATACCTGCATGTGTAAAACATCGTGATCCATCCAATACATAGTTTTCTTCCCTTATTCCGAACACATATAAGTGTCAGCAGGTAGTAGTGTCTTCATGCTCACTTCAAGAAAATTCCAGGTGCCTTGCGGTACTTTGCCATGTGAAACATGCCTTAGTAACTTCGCCTAGAATCGCCCATTATGACGAACGAACCCCAGATATGTATTTGACAGTAATACATGTGCCCATCTCGCATTTGTTAACATTCCCTTCCTCCTAATTTATAGGTTTAAAGTAAAAGACTGTAGGCAGAGAATTAAACCTACCCCCCTCCATAATTCAAACTGCAGAACGGCAATAGTGTCACATATGTACAGGGCGTTTCAAAAAGAAAGAGCAGATTTCAAACATTTATTTCTCAAAAACTACAAATGATAGAAACACAATTCCAACGGTCCTTCACTCAATATGAGTACCAAATGTTACACAACAAATATCAAAACTGTACCTCAATATGAGCACCATTTGTTACACGACAAATATCAAACCGGTATCTCATTTCTTGCCACACACGACGCAACTGGTCTTTAGTTACCGAATTCACGGCCGCAACAATTCGATGTCGTACCTCTTGAAGAGTAGCGGGCATAGGTGGGACATAAACACAGTCCTTTATGTACCCCCACAAATAAAAATCGCAGGGAGTAAGGTCTGGTGATCTGGGAGGCCACAGACGATGACATTGATCTTGTGCTCCTGCTCTTCCAATCCACCGTCCTGGAATGGTGTTATTTAGGTACCGTCGTACAGGTTCAGAGAAGTGTGGTGGGGCGCCATCTTGCATGAAGATGAAGTGATTTGAATCTTCCTGAAGTTGAGGAAATAGCCAGTTTTCTAACATGTCCAGGTAAATGGTTCCTGTGATAGTTTTCTCCATGAAAAAGAAAGGTCCATAAACTTTGTTTACCGAAATTGCACAAAAGACGTTAACCTTTGGTGAGTCTCTTTCATGTTGAATAACGTCCCTCGGAGTTTCACTCGCCCAAATTCGTACGTTATGCCGATTAACTTTACCAGAAATGTGAAACGTTGATTCATCTGAAAAAATTAATCGTTCGGCAAAATTGTCCTCTTCCATGTCCTGTAGAATTGCAGTTGAAAATTCGAACCTTTTGTTGTGGTCGTCAGGACGCAATGCTTGCAATAACTGCAGTTTGTACGGCTTCATGTGCAGACGGTTACTCAGAACGCGCCATACCGTTGTTTTAGACATGTTTAGTTCGTGACTTGCCCGTGCCGTGGATTTTCTAGGGCTCCTTTCGTAAGCTGCACGGACACGCTCGACATTTTCATCCGATGTGCGTGGACGACCCGTGCTTTTTCGCTTGCAGATGCAACCATCTTCTACGAATCTGTGATGCCACTCATAAATTTGCTTATGACGAGGCGGCTGTTTGTTGAATTGACGGCGGAATGCACGTTGCACACCAACAATGGACTCTAACTTTGCAAATTGCAGCACACAAAATGATCGTTCCTGTGGTGTCGTCGCCATTTTCCTACAAACAAACGCCAGCGCCACTGCGGATTTGCATGGAACTTCTGCGCGGACCATTGAAAAACTTTGAACCTTTCTCTGACAAGAAACGTTTGAATTGTGTTTCTATCATTTGTAGTTTTTGAGAAATAAATGTTTGAAATCTGCTCTTTCTTTTTGAAACGCCCTGTACTTTATACTCTAAAGATCCAAGATGGCTGCAGTTCCAGTCATGTGATCTTCCAGTCATACCTCCTAAATGCGGTTGTATTCGCAAACCAATTGTAAACTCCTAGCCCATTTACCCTATATGGTGTGTACTACATCGCATATATCCCAGAGCAAAGTGTAAGAAGTGGAAGTGAATCAACCATCAACGATAAGGAAGTTGCATGCCCTATGTGTATGTGTAGAGGACAAGGGGTTATTTTTAGGAAATATGGTGTGAAATCCCACTTCTGACACCACTTGAAATGGGATGACCAGAGCGGGTGACGTGGTCGTGGTTGTAGGGCGTGGCTGGGTAGAAGAAGGTGGCTGGTTTTGGCAACCTTCCTCTTTATTGTTGGTTCTTCCAATACATTTTCCGGTAGCTCAGCCCCACCGCTCGTGTCGTGGTGGAGACGTGCTGATGCACGCGGCCCAGGGAACGCGACGCAGCGGCTGCACAGGTGGTAGGAGGTTAGCAGCACGAGGCCCAGCAGACGCTGTGGCTCGTGACGACGCCGGGAGTCGCCGGTGCAGCAGCGGGCAACGCCCTCCGCCGGCCAGTCCTCGGAGACAGCGTCACTGATGACGACGACGTAACAGCGACCGAACGCCCAATCGGTCGAACCAGATGCCAACGCCCACCTCTGATACCCTTAAATAGTGCAGACCGCTGCTGAATCCGCTGGTTATGCGGCGCCGTGTTTATTAGAAGGTTCTCGATGAGTTGGCTAACGCAACCGCGCCACACGCGGCCCGTGACTGAGTAATTCTGCTAATGCTGCGTTCTGGCTGTTGATGGCTGCCGCGCGCGTACACACATACCGACTCTCGTTGAAAAACTGTGTCACCTGCATAACACGCTGGCCGGCCTTCGTCCGCCGTCTGCCGTGAGGCTGGCGCATCGCGCACTGAAACGCACTAAATCACAATTTCGCACCATATTTCCTAAAAATAACCCCTTGTCCTCTACATATGCCTTATGTTACTCCACACACCAAAACATGTACAAATGGAGGATATTTACTGACATATGTTTATTAAAGTATGAGACCTGATGTATTTAAAATGCAAGAAGACACTCCCAAGCAATCAGTACATCCCATCCCAGCAATTCATAAAAGAACATGAGTAAGAAACGAGGCAGTACCAATAAAAATATCAATGTCGAAAGTTACCATAACATGGACAGTCATTATAATTTATGGATAACGTTAAAATCATTAAAAGTAGAAATAAGACGAGTATTTGAACAAAATAATATGAGAGTTGGTACACACACACACACACACACACACACACACACACACACACACACATACACACACAGTTTAATAACATCAGCCATATGCTGAAACCACCTCCTACGCAAGTGTCTGGGTCATGTGGAAGAACAGACCCAACAACAGATGTATCAGATTACTGATATCATCTATTGTCAGCTACAGTCTGCAGTACCGTCTGGTAACCTTACCACACAGGTTTATTAGAGAAGTGCACAGCCGATTTACATCCGCCATCCTTACCCAACCCACGCTTTTTCGTCCTCTGTAGTAAGGGTTGCAGAATACATTACTTTAGATCAGAACACCAACTGTACTACTTTGTGTAATTTATTTCCCGTTTAAATAATTTAAATTATAGACAGACAGATAGTAGTTTGCGTTAGATCCCCACCTGTCAAAGGCAACTTAGACATGCAGTAACTGCTTTACGAACTTTTGTAGGGTATAAACGGAATCTAAAACATGTTTCTCCAACTTTTTAATAATAATATGGCGGTTATGGATAATACCTACATCGTCTCCCCAAAGCTATTACAGTATTTAACTAGAGCCCACATTTTAATGTCAACCGATTTCACTTTGTAGCAAAAGTGTATTTAACTGTTTAAAAAATAGTATGGGAGCGACGCGGTGTGGGCGGTATCTACGCTGACCGCATCTTTGATCGTCTCTCCAACGTGTGATCATTCTCTTCCAAAATCAGTCAGCTTGTATAAAACTCAAGCAATTGTATACGTGTTGAAAACACTAATTTCCCGCCACTGATATTGACGGTGAGAACAGCAGAAGAAATAGTTAAAATTATGATAAATGGCTGAAAACCAGGCAAATGCCAAGCAATAGTGTTAGTTGCTAATCTAAGTTCATGTAGACAAGATGCGTGTTACCCATGTTATGCATAGACCACTTTAATCTTCTATCGAAGAACTTCTCATGATTTTATCGGCAGTAATGTCAATATGTGATCCAAGGATATCGCTTTTCGTTTTGTGGAATCATACCATTTTATATTGCATCCATATTTCTAACGGTTCGGAATTCATGCGACTCTTGGAGAGAGTACGACAGCATTCAGAATCCAAACAGAAATCGCGCTCGATTAATTTAACATCAGTAATAAAAAGACTCGAGGTAAGAGGACTCAGCGCATGTCTCCCTATACTCTTATGTAAAAAAATGGCATTTTGGAAAAATAATGTGAAGCAAAGCAAACGCTGTATCATGTGTGAGATAAAAGGGCGAGCGAGTGTGCCGGGACTTCCCCCACATCACTGCCAGTAGCGCCACGTCACCTCAAAGGGTCTGCGCGTAGCGCGCAAGTATTCCACCAAAATTAAGTATGAATTTAAAAATCAAAATTTGTGTTACAACTTTCTGAAAATATAGTTTAGTGTTATAATGTTCCAAATGCCATGTCTTTGTGTTCTAGACATAATAGTTTTCGTAAAAGTGCCGTTTTAAGAGGAAAATAAGTGACGCTAAATAATGAAGCTAGAAAGCCAGAATTTGGTCAGAAGATACAATTAGAGCTCATAAATAAGTGGTGAAAGTTTCCAAAAGCATACAACAAAAATTAATGCCGGAATCCTCGTTTTTAGCAAAAACCAAAAGCTCTAATTAATGGATTTAGAAACATGAAAATTTGTTGTATGCTTCAGTTCACCCCACGTTAAGCTACATCTTATAATGTTTGAGTAAATAAGTAAATATCAAATTTTGTAACTGAAGTGTACACAGTTTTTGTAGATAAAGTACCTGTGATTTTAAAAATAGAGTATTTTGGTTAAAATGGATGATAAAACATACTAAGTGATAGGACTTTACTAAATTTGAGAGTTGTAGTATTAATAACTGTTGACATAAGTTCTAGTAAAGATATGGATCAGAGGTAACGATCTACCGTTAGTTCCACTATAAAAATTCTAGAAGGCAAAGTTTTCATTCTAGCGATCTGAAACTTTTTCGGTTCTTCCAAACAACGTAACTGAATACAAATAAAAATTAAGAACTTTCTGAAGTAATTTGTAACCATGTTATTAAAGATTACGTGCCCGAGATAGCAGTCGTTCGGAGGCTGCTTCAGTATGCAGATAGCCGTAGACAACACATGTTCCCTCGGCCGTCCGCTCCGGCACCTGCATAAATGCAGCCCGAGAGGCAGTAGTGAGGTTCACTTCGCACTCAGCTACTGTAAGATCCACGTCTGTCAAACGTCGGTTGGCGCTCTGTCTCGGATGACGTCAGAGCCGAACTGTGAAAAAACGAGTATTTTGCAGTAAAAACGGATAGTGGACTCGCGCGGACTGAACACCGTCCTGGATCGATTAGAATTCACCAGAGTAACTGTTAGTGCGCCGTCCGTGTGAATTACACTACTGGCCATTAAAATTGCTACACCACGAAGATGACGTACAACAGACGCGAAATTTAACCGACAGGAAGAAGATGCTGTGATACGCAAATGATTAGCTTTTCAGAGCATTCACACAATGTTGGCGCCGGTGGCGACACCTACAACGTGCTGACATGAGGAAAGTTCCAACCTGTTTCTGATACACAAACAGCAGTTAATCGACGTTGACTGGTGAAACGTTGTTGTGATGCCTCGTGTAAGGAGTAGAAAT